>NC_064283.1:68542394-68564104 GCF_019186545.1 Solanum stenotomum | reverse complement strand
CGCCCCCCCCCCCCCCCCCCCCCCTTTTTTTTTTATCTACTTTTGACTCCAAATTTATGTCTATACCAAGTTTTGACTATTATTATTTAACAATTACTTTTACTTAACACCTTTCCTAAACACACCCTTATTTTTTTATTAGGAGTTTAACTTATGTATATTGATCGGATAGTCAAAATAATATTTATACGCAAGTCATCTTAGAATGTAAAATTTATAATTATAAAAATAAGACAGGTTACTCATGTTATAACAAGTAAAGAACTTAATAGTGCAAAACTCCATTACATTGACAATATTTTGTAATTAAAGTGAGCTACAACAAAGCACAATTATCAATAGTAATTTTGATTTAGTAACATATATATGTGAAAATAGACTAAATAAACCAAACTATAACTAATTAAAATACATTGATAATAATTCTTCCCTAAGATGTCTTTATTGGGGATATTAAAGTTGATCAATAAGTATAAAAATAATGTTTTATAGAATCTATGTTTACTCCCTAAAACAAGTAAAGGACATACCTTTGGGATTATAATCATTAGGTACTACATAGAGTAGCCACATAAGTTTACTTAATTAAAAAGCACTAGCAAATGGAACCAAATTCTTTACTTCATATCTTCAATCATAATATTTTAAAAGAACTAATATTATAAAACGTTCGGAAACAACTTCTCTACCTTTTCAAAATAACACATCAACTCATCATTCTCTTCAGACCTCATAAACTATATTGAATATGTTGTTATTGCAGTACTATACTAACAAAAAATCCACTCTACTAGTCATAAAATTACACCTCTCAAGAAAAAATTATAAAAAATTAAGAACATTAATCATTTTTTACATAATATAATAATTATATAAGCTAGCAAATATTGGGACCAAATCCCACAAAACCATTTGCTCCATCAAATGAAATTTGGATGCCTTCTTGTTGGATGTTTCCTATTATAGAAAGTTTTGATGGTGATGGAGCAAATGCAAAACAGAATGTACCCTTGTCATTCACTGGAATTAGAAAGTTCCTAGCTGGCAGGGTCAAGATTTGCCCACCCGAAAGGAAGAACGAAACGGTCGGTACCCGAACCGTCACGAACCCATCTAGGTCATAACACGTGTCGAATATCGACACGGCCGGTGCCCTAGGGAGCGACACGGTTTCGGCTATAAATGCGTCCCGAAACGCCACGTATGCCTCTGAGGGTAGTCGTGTCACGGCCGTCCCTGTGTCCATGACGACTCCACCGTCCCCGAGCTCAGTGATCTTAAACACGTCTTCCGATATCGGTACTCGAACGCCTCCGACTCCGAGCCCTGATAACCCTATATAGTAAAAACTCGGGGTTAGTGGATTTCGAATAAGTGGCACCCACGCCGCACCGACCGGTAACACCCCTCGACCGAACTCGAGTGACCCGGTCGAGTCGGTGCCCCGACTCACTAAACAATAACTAAATGCACCGCCCGTTTGCCCGCCGAGTTGGCCCACTAGTGACATGGACCCACCGCCAAGGCCCAATAATCCAGCAGCAGCTGTAAACATGCCACTATTTCTATGTCCACAACCAATAGCAACATTTTTAACCATAGTGTGACCAAATGTCAATGTTTCAATTGCCATTGTGCCTTTAGTATATGAACCATCACCATACATAACCTCATATTTACACCGACCCGAATGACAACCAGAATTCTCAACCCGGTCGCATACTGACGACCCACATGGGACGCCAGTAAACGACAAGGAAAGAGATGGGTCGAATACTGGGTCGGATTGGTGATAACATTGGGTACAGGGCTGACACTGTACCCAAACAATATCACTACCAGAATCAAGAACCATGTATTGGTTCTTAGCTGGACTACCTACACCAATCCTAACAAAATATTCCCCACTACCTTGATCCATACCCGAAATAAGATCCGACCCGAATTCCTCGACCCGGTAATTAACACCACCATTTTGAATTCTGTGAATGATACTGGACACCCTTTTCAAATCTCTATTGATTCGACCTTCAAATACTTTGTTATTATTATATGGAAAATGGGGAATTTGTAGTTTGTCTCTGTGAATGAGCTTGAGCTTGAGTTTCCAATTTCCATTTTCTTGTTCAATTTCATTATCAACATGAAATTCTTCTTGATTTTCAAATGGGGTTTGGGGTTTTGTGTCTAATTGGGCAATGGATTCTTTTACATTGAAGATTTCATGAGTTGAGTTCTTGATTTCACTTGAAGTTGTTGCAATGGTGGTAGGAGATAAAATGAGCAAAATTGCTAAGGCTAGAAAGGGGAGAAACATTTTTTTTTGTGTGTGGTGAGAGGGAAGTTGAGAGTTTTTAATTTGTTTTTAAGGTTTTGGGATGTGAATAGAAGAAAAAGGGTTTGAGGGGTGGGTGGGGGTGGGGGTGGGGGTGGGAGGGTTGTGGGGTTGGAGAAGAAACCTTTGGCCCATTTTTTGGAGGGTGAGAAGAAATAATTGAATGATGAGGTTTCATTTTGGTGTTTCTTTGAATTTATTGTATAAATATCTTTTTTGTTTTTATATAGGATATTTGGTATCTGTATTAGGATTCGATAAAATTTCATTTTCCTCAAATTCAAAAAGACGTCTTTTTTGGTTTTATATTTGAAGTTTGATATTTGTATTAGGGGTTTGATTAAATTTCGTTCGCCTAAAAAATCTCAAAGGCATCTTTTCTGGTATTATATTTGATGTTTGGTATCTGTATTAAGGTTCGATTAAATTACATTCGCCTAAAAAATGACTCTATATTCATTGCTTGAATTCAAAATATCTAATTAAAAATGAAGATATATTTATCATGTACTACAATCCTTGATGGTTCAATATATTATGTTATGGGGCATCAAATTATTACATGTTCCTCGCACCAGTAATAAGTATCAAGTAATTTTTTTCATCAAAACTAAAACAGATAGAAAAAATTACCTAATATTTTGTCTCTATCGAAATATAAACCTGAAACCTAATTATTGTCGAACAATTTCATCAACTTGCTTGACTATCAAAAAGTAATCTAACAAAATAGGATGCAAAAAATGCCATTTTCTTTCATGATTATGGACTGATATAATCATTTAAATGGTTTTAAATTTCTTTGAAAGTACTTATAAGTTTAATTAAAGGATTTAATTCATATATATACACTCATAATGAAAAGATTTTATACACTACATGTGTTTTTACTTGATATAGTAGATTATTAGTTACCACCTTTATTAAATTTCCTATAAATATTGATTACAAAAATTTATATAATTTATAAATAATCTGATTCTATAAATATCTTTCGTACCGTAAATTGTTTGGTTGATAAGATGTGATAGATAAAAACATCTTATAAGTTAAAATAATTTATAAAATTATTTATTTCACTTTTTATATGAAATATATGAAATAACTAATAAAAAATTTTTAAAACTATTTATTACTCATAATTAAATACGAAATAAAATAATGCACATTTTATTTCGAAATTATTATCTTATAGACAAAAAACTATTTTGTTTAAGGAGGTGACAAAATGATTACATCAATGTGATGGGGTCTCTTGACTATATAGAGATTCTCCACACATGTTTATGTATTCCTCTCTCTATTAAAAGCTTCTTTAAAAGTACAAATAAATAAATAAGCACACGACAAAAGACCAATTAGCTTAAGATTAAAAAAATATTACCTAATCAAAGTACTTATTATGAATTTGAAAGATATTCACTTCTCTAACTTTTCATCTAAAATTTACTGTAGAATGGTATATTTATCTCATCTTATTATTCATCGAATGTTACCTTTTTTATTGTTTATTTGGTATTTGATATTTTCGGATCAAACTATTATCAATAGAAATATTTCTTGTTTCAAGAAATATCAAATTATTGTTATAGATGTGTAAGAATCAATTGATATAATATTCAAAAAGGGAAAAAGTTCAAACAAATGAAACTATTACTATAAACATTTTAAAGAGGTTTGACCATAAGAGAATGAAATTATAACTATTGTGCACTTTTCATGAAATACTTAAAGTATGAAGCTTTTGGCTAGCTAGCCTTCCCAATGTAACTAAAGCATTCACATATACAATAGAGAGAATAATGAGTTTTCACCATCCACAAGACATCAAATTGTTACCCAACTAATAATTTAGGGTGTGTTCGGTACGACAAAAAATATTTTTCGAAGTATGCTGAAGCGAAGGAAGAATATAATCAAACGTAAAATGTCACTTTATAATTTGTCAAACTTCATTAGAAAAGTGATTTTTCTCATATTTAAAAAACCTTGTTTTCTTAAAATTAAATAGCATAGCAAAACAAGCAAATATATTTTGGAAGAGTGGAGGGGCCAATTATTATTATGAATAAAAGAGATGATGATCAAGTCTCAACTTCTTTTTATAAAGGTGCATTATTCATCTTTTTCCTTCACAATTATAGTTTTTCAATTTATTGTAGGCATGATAAGAGTTGTAAGTCCCTACAATTCAATATGGCCATAAGGGTAAAAGATGGACTCATCACTTCAGACATACATGTTTGATGTTAGTTTGACAAAATCAAATTTTAAATAAAGGGATTGAATAACACAAGAACCGATTAAAGTATACATTTCTGCCTAAAGTTCACGCAAAAAATAACTAAAATGGTTGGACTTAGAGACAATTTTGTATCATGCCTTGCTTATAATTTTATATGACAACTTTTGATTTCTTCTAATTAGGGTATAACCTTGATTTAAAACAATAAGTTTTTTTCTTCTTCTTTTAATCAATTTGACTTGGAATAGTGAGTTGTTTGTAATCAGATACAGAAGAAAAGAAAAAAGAATCAAAAAAAGAGAAATGTTTAGTCAAATCAAATATCAAATTTATCGACCCTATGTCCCTTCATATGTCTACCTATATATCTCTCAAGGTCTCACGTTGAAGTGTTTTTTTAGGCTGGAAAGGGGAAAAAAAGATCAAGTACAAAATTACTGTAATTCTATTATAAATTTTATCTCATAGAATGTGAACTTGACAATGATAAAACTTCAAATCATTGCTTTCTACCATCTCAAATTTCATGTCATAAATATTTTCTTGTGATAAAATTTCAACCATATTCTAGATGTATCTTTAATGTCAATTAAGACTTAAAGAGGAAATGGTATTTTATTGTCTCTTATGATAGACTTTTGTAACCTTCAACCATTAGGAATTGCTAATCATTTTAACAAATGTATATAATTATAACCTAATGACAATAGAAACTAAATCATTTTCCTTTTCTCTCTAGTATATTACTTTTTTAAATTTCCCACACGATGTTTAACATCCAAATTAAAGCTCGACTAAATCCAAATCACAATGAAGGTAACACAATTCCAAACAAATAAGGACTTCGTATCCATGGAGACTCGAACACAATATCTCTGGCTAAAGGATGAAGGGGTACTTACCACTCCACCGTAACCCTCGTTGATTGATATTACTAAAGAAACATACAATGATTGTAGCAGTCAAAGGCGTGAAAATTGCAAGTCATGCACAAAAATAATAATTAGAGAACATGGGACATATATATAGTCATATATAAGGCCCTAGTGGTTGCAATAGACTTCCAAAATAAAGTTGTCACTAGTTATTCATGCAATAAAGATGCATGAATAATTAAGTGAAATGGAAGTGACCTACCAGGGGACGAGATCCGTTTTATAGGAAAACAATATTTATTCACTCAATCAATAGATCCTTTGATGTATAACACTAAATCTTATGTTAGATTATTTGTCTCAAAAGTCCTTAGATTATATGTAGTATGTCGATGGTTCTTTTTAGGCATAATACATAAACAGACATTTAAACTTGGCCTTAGATGACAAGTTAAGGCTACATCTAAACACTCCAACTCATTACCATTATGTCTCATGGACAGCCAATGTTGTGGAGACGAATTGAGGTGCCTCGTGCTTACTCGAGAGTTGGAGTTCTTGTCAGCTGAGGCCATGTTTGACTGTCTGTGTTTCTATATTATCCCTTATTGTTATGGGACAGAAGTATTTATCAAATTTAGTACTTCTAACATACACCTTAATGGACTGTACCTACCTAAACAAAGAAGGGGAATACTAAAAGAACGGTACAATAACTGGAAAAGAGAGACTCAGACAAGGATAAAAGAGTAACTTGTCACAAGCTGGGGGTTGAAGAAATAATTTGATTTTTTTTTTTTTTTTATCTTTTTCATATTCAAATGAATCAAACTAATTAAAAAATTCTAACACAGTACCAGATCAACCCTACATCTACTCTATAAATTACAGCTAAGGAAAGACTCATATTCTCGCGGAAACATGTTACAAGTTTTCACATAATACACTACGTGAATATGCAGTGAAATTGATGCATTCAATGCTTTAAAGTTTAGAGGCAGTGCAAATGCCCTGAACTCACCTTCGTTTCCCTACCTAAATTACAAGCAGAATTATCAGAAACCGTGTATGACCGACCACCACAATGGTTCAGCCGACAAAGACTTCATATGTTGATTTAACGCATCACCGACTCTTTGACAAATGAACGTCCGCCAGATCTGCATGATGAAGAATGTGAAAAGGATGTTAAACTTATAGGTAATACCTGAAAAGCTGAAAGTAAACTAAGATAGTGGCCTTGATTGAGCTTTGAGTCAAAACATACGAATATTCAAGATGGATGTTCATGAATCGAGCATTTTCTTTGCTTTGTGACAATGTTAGAGAGCCTTCAATAACCTGATCTTGCTCCACGTCTAAGGGTTCATAGAAGTAAACCAATGTCTGCAAATTCATGCCAAAAATGCAAAAACATGAACGCATGCACCAATTTCACCAGAGAAAATCTGCTAAAATAGTATGAGATAACAATCAATCCATAATTTTATTTCCAAACAGGATTATCATATCATTAGTTTATCAAAATATTTAGGTATTCCATCTAAGAACCAATATCAAGGATTACTTAAACTAACAGGTAATCTTCTATACGAAAGAATGTCAGCAGCACTACTGTTATCAAGCACTCTTTTTTTTGACAAGTAATGTGTATAGGGATATGCTGGCTCAAAAGTTACATCCTGAACAGAGCATTAAAATGAGTGCGATGAGATAACAAAATCAATTATAGCCATGGTATTATTTACATTATCATTAGCCATGTTGCACCAAAATCTAAGCAAAAATATACATCTAGATTTAATATTTGACAGTATTATCTTCGGAGCTCTCAAGAAAACATTTTCAGCTTTTAGCACAAAAAAAGGTGGCACAGAAGCTCCAAGCCTCTTACGATGATAGCAAACATATTTCTTATGGCCTCAGAATCTATTTCCTGGTCCATCTAAGACTAGTACAGAGGAAAATGTATATTTGTCCAACTCCTAGTGTAGATTTTATAAAATCAGATGACAAAATTGGATGCAGATTGTAATCAGTTTACTCTTTTCTAAGCCTGCCTTTCATTCCGATGAACCAAAAGCAAAGAGTAGAATACAGAGAGCACCCAATTTTTTATTTTTTTTTTGGGGGGGGGGGGNGGAGGAATAGTAGTTATAGAACCTGTTGCCAGTGTGTTGGGGGATCCTCTGGTGCAGTTGACAAGACAAGGGCGTCATTAGGATTGGGACGCTTCTTTCTTTGATTGCCTTCCGTCATGTTACTGTTTGAAGGCTCAACAAATGAAGGCCGCATACCATTATTCAAAGGAAATACTGTTGGGCCAGTAAACTCCACATCAAACCAGAAAGCAAAACCATGAAAGGGTGCTGAAAAAAAATAGAATCAGGCCATACGACCATTAGAATATTAAAGAAGAAGGTACCAACACTAAAAGAAGAAAAGCATGAATCATCTCCCACCCACTATTTTTTTCTTATATAAAAAAAGAACAGATGTTATAAAAGAAACCCATGAGTTCCGTGTACAACAGACTCAGACAATGTTTATTTGGAAAGGGAGAGAGAAGTTACATCGCATCATTGACTCAAATTTAAATCTGGATGTGATGGACTCTAGCTCCTGAGTTGTCACTGTATAACAGTCCACATGCTTCACCTGCCATATAGTTGAAGGGAAATGAGTTTAAAATGAGGGAGGCTCATGAGTTCAATAATAGTGCATAAAATACGAAGAGCCAGAGGAAATAATTGAGCATAAGGCACAGAAGCCCAGGACTTTCTAAATTCTAAATTCCTGATGATCTTGATATAAATATCAGACCATACTCGAGACTCAAGAGCACCCTAAGTCTGCTAAAATAACTGTGAAGACTCAAAAGCATGATGCAATTCATAAAACATCCATACCATGAGCACAAAGCAAGATCCCTTACCTTATTCACAATCCCTAGAATCTTACATGATCCTGTAGTTCTGAAAGACATACTATTCATGCAAAAGGACAAGCCCAAACAGGAAAGGAAAAAAAAAATTGTTTCCTCTTGAGGATTCACCACCTTAAGAATAGATGTCAATGTTTATTCCAAGCAACCAATTTTCATGAACCTATAATTGCTTCTTTAATCACTAATATTTAGTATATAGTCCTACAGCTCTGCGCTCTTTGTGCTGTGTGTGACTATCCAACAGAACCTGGACAGAATGATTGAGCAACAGACTGACCCTTCTTCATACATGATTATCGACTTAGATTATGCATTTTTATTTTTCATAAAAAGGCTACGAATTGTTTCATATAGTTCCCCTTAATCAGAAGGAGTTATATTCCAATGATCTTTTTCATCCCCTTCTCCACCAACCCTACCCCACCCCTTAGGGTGGAAATCTGAAAATAAAAAAGAAAAAGAGCCAGTACTGGTACAACACCTCTGAGACTCAATCAGCAGCAATGGGAATTTCAAACTTCATATAACTCAAAGTATGTAGTCCTACTTATCCAGACTTTGGGGCAACAATCAAGTGATCCCAGATTACAAACATAAATCTGCAGAATCTACTAATCCAATGATCTGCGTAATAACTTAAATCATATAAATTTTTCTTTCATATAGCTCCTTTACCAGGAAGCATCCCCTTGCTTGGATTAAGACAAATTTGTTGTTGTTGTTTTTGACACAGATAATAATTTGCAATATGAAACCCAAAAATAATTGAATTTGCCGGTACTAACCACTTGTGGCCATGTCAAAACATTTTCAACAGTAATTGTCTCCACTGATGGCTCTTCAAATGCGCACTGCTTTGCTAACGGCATTATAGCAGACACTACAAAAAATTGGAATTCCAACTGAAATCTAAAGAGGAAACACATACAAATATAGATAATCAAAAGCATAGGCATTTAGCAACTAAACTTTGTTTTTTAGGGTTGTTTACCCCACTCACACAGAGTTTAAGGTCCATGTGCACTATACAGCTCTCCCACAGAGATAACACTTTTTTTTTTGTGTGTGATCAGTACGATAACGCCTTTCACATTTTTACTAGATAAGGGAGGATAATAAATGAAACAGCAGTTCCAACGATAACAAATAAAGAATCAATTGTCTAAGCTCAAGATGATACGGTCCAACGAATTAAAATGGTATACAAACCAGCAAGTCTGGAAACATTAAGATTTAAAACAAGTTTAACCATTGTACAAGAAAGGTCATTGAGAAACAGTGCTATTTAATGATGAGTCCTATGTTAGTGCAAGCGATGGGTGACTAGATAATGTAGCCACTCAGTGCTATGAACTAGAATAATTTTGTTTCAATCAGAAAAGAGTATTCTTCATCAAAATTAAGCATGTCGTTGTTGATGTGGGGATCCAAATGTGTGGCAACGATGAAGAAGAGAAAATAAACTGGAGGGTTGGACAAAAGGAGTTGAGCTTTATATACAGCTCGATGAATAATGATATCATAAATCAAATCTTAAGAGTTTTCACATGTCTAACTTGATAAAGTGGCTGAACAAAATAGTGATATCCTCAACCAATAAACACAAGAAAGTGGATCTAATTTGCATTCTTAAGAGAGAGCACTTCGTCAAGGTTATGATTTTGCTGGAAGAACAGCAGAGATAACCATGAGTCGTACAACAAATACTCACTGTCTATTCCATAAACGTTACGCCAGAAATCAACACTTTCACTATACCGGTCTGGATGTGTCACAGGCGCCATGTATAGCTGCAGAGAGAAGAAACAGAGATTAAAATGACATCACTCTTTCATATCATTAAGTGGTGGAAAAGCAAAGGTCATTCATAATCATCAGACTCCGGGTCTGGATACTTCAGACTTGTTCTAGGTGAACAATGCAGTCGGCATTAGAATTGGTTCTAAGAGCTTTTCTCATCTTAATCTAAATGAATAGATCACTATTCCTAATACAACTGCTTCATATTACTTCTTGGCACTGTAAGTATCAGCACGGGATTTCCTCTATGAGTAACATATGAAGCAAATACTAATATTGTGTATTTGCCGCATTACAGAATATCTGAATCTGTCACATAACTATTAAATGCGTGAATCTAATTCTGATAATACAGACACACTATTCACCCAAATAAAGGATGCAAAAGAAGGATAATACACACGCACAACACACACAGAAGATAACCCCCAAATAAATTTGAAAGCACACATAAATTAGGGAATGGAGTATGACTACCGTTGCATGTGATGGAAGAATAAGACCTCCTGGTTTCAGCCAGCGGTCTCTAGCAGTGATAACACTCCCCAGCATGCTCTGCAAGGACAAGCATATTCCATGCAGTGTAAGAAACAGAAAAGTTGAGAAAGTCATGGAATCCCACATAATACATTTAAAAGGTAAACCATGTGGAGACCAAACTAGATGTAGGCACGCCTTGGTGCCAGGCCAGTGCCCAGTCTTATCCCGAAAGAGAAACAATTTTTCAATAGATGTCTATAAGAGAAGCATTGAAATGTGTCAGTCTGTATGGTATTACCTCATAAAGCAGCATGTAACCCATCCATTCTGAAACTATAACGTCAACTTCTTCATCAATTTCAACATCCTGAACTAACCAAAAAGTATGCTATAGTCATTAGTCACCAAACTCAAATCTATATAATAACAAGAGATATATTCATCCATTATAAAGAGATTCAATTACGACAAAGTTAGAAATGACAACATTTCCATTGATGACAACTATGAAAATGGATGTGTGGACATACTAGAAGAGATAGGATTATGAACGAAGATGAGGGAGGAGAGGCTGAGATGGTTCGGACCTGTGAAGAGGAGATGCATGGATGCCCCAATGAGGAGGTGTGAGAGGTTGGCTGTGGTGAGTATGAGAAAAGGTAGAGATTGCTAGAAGAAATATTGAGGGGAAGTGATTAGACGGGAAATGACACACTTGTAGCTTACCAAGGACACAACCCTAGATAGGAGGATTTGGAGGTCGAGGATTAGTTGTAGAAGGTTAGTAGGTAGTCGAGCATTGTCTAGTCTCCCTTATCGGTGTCTCTATTTTCACTCTCCAACTATCTTATTTTTCAATTTATTACTACATGTTTTCTTCTGTCTCGGTTAACATATGTTGCTAATGCACCCATCTACATACATATGAATTGAATTTTAAGGATTTTTACTTCGCTCTAAGAAAAGGTGGATTTCATACAACTTAAGCAAACAAAAGCAGCCAAATGTCCAATGGTAATAACATCAATTCTAAGTTGCAAAAACAGCGGAAGAATCAAATGTTAAGACTAGAACATACCTCGACCCGCCCATGCAAAACAATAACTTTGTCACATAAGTTGTTTGCCTTCACAATTTCATTCGCCTGGTGAACCATAAAAAACAGATGTAAAATGAAATTCAAGTTCAATTATTTCACATAGCTCCTGTAGAAAAAAGACAGTGGAAGAGATCTTAAGAATGTCCAGCTACTAGAGTGTTTCCCTCCATCTATTATGGTTTGAATAATGTTCACACATTTTTAGTAGGAAAGGATAGACAATTGCAGGAATTTCAAAGCCTCAAAGGTTCGCTCTAAGTGGCATCATTGGAAGTAAAGAAAATTAATGTAATAGTATTTTTAGAGTGATCTAAATCAGCAGCATAAACAAGATTTTTTGTAAGTGGTATCAACATTTCTAGAAGTGAAAAAACATTCATATTTATAACTTTTTAACAAAGACAGAGAAGAAACATTCAAGTCTAACTAAGTTTATTTTCTTCTATCTTCTTTATTCTCTGTCTTTGTTGTCGTCTTCTTCTTCTCTCCATCATTTTAGTTTCAACTAATGTTCAAAGTAAATGCCAGACTTAGATCAGCTCTTTACCGTACCGACAACAACATCATGTCAACTTGACACGAATCTGGTGATGGAAAATGACGAATCAACATATCCCAGTAATATACCCCAGTTGACACAACAAAGGTGTGCAGTAACAAATATTTTGCGCCCACGAATATTTGTTTGATTCTTTTTCTATAAGAAGAATTTGTCAGCTTGCTTATGGAATGCAATGCTCACTCATGAGCTAAAATTAGGAAGTACTATTTGATGAAGCAAATGACGAAGAAGTATTAGCGGGAGGCCAAAGTAAGGTATGGCTCCATGCTTGTGTTTATAAACAATCGGCCGTTGCTTAGTCATGCATCTAAATTTTGTGAAATAAACTGAATTACAATATCAGCTAAAATGTCCTAGAATAATTCACATATCAATGTATATTCAAGCATGTTTGCAACTGAATTACCCCATTCCACTTCTGTCAAAAGCATTTTGTTTTTGCACATTAAATGCCAGTCCATTCTCTTCAAACTCACAAGTGACAATATCACTCCGCCTATTCTCAGCTTTCTGGCAGTCCTCCCATGGGACAGTTTGTTCAGTCTATCCATGAAACTCATGTTTGTTTCATCCTACCAACATACAAAAACTGAAAAGAAATACTCTTCCCTTGAAAAGTCCTTGGCTGTACAACTACATACTGCAGAAATTGTCTTCATTTCGACAACTGGAAGTTCTTTAGAGAGCCTTTTTTTATAAGGCATCTAAAGATCTTTAGAGAACTTACCACCCTGTTAGACTACTGATAAACAATGAGTTAAATCGTGAGTGTTTGAAATCTTTAAGTAGTGGAACAACATCATGCACCATCATTGTCCTCTACTGCCTCACTAAAACTTCTTTACAAACTTGTCAAAAAGAAAGTTAACTTAAAGAGGGGAGTATTTGAAGGTTCTGCAAGCCTTTGTAAAGGATGCAGCATCATCATAAAGCACCATAATGAAGCAGTCAATTGTCTCAGAACTCATCAACCATAAGAAATGTTCGGGGAAGTATTACTCTAAGGCACATTTAGAATACAAATACTACATAGAAAAGCTTCAACGAACATCCTCTAACAGAAGGAAACAAGTACCTGGACAGCTATATCACTTGCATCAACAGCATACACCTGGGATAAAAGAACATCTGCCTAATAAGTGTTATATCTGGAACATCCAAATTAAAGGGAATACCAATTGAAGCACGCAAATAAGTTCAGATTGCATCAAGAAGAGGTCATGACTTCACTTGGTCCACTAAAAACCAGGGTAGAAAGAAAGTAAAACACATCAAAGATGCAACTTTATTGTATAGAAGAAGAAAAAAACATGGATCTTCCCAAAAGAAAATGAACAATCTAAAACGCTGTCATAGTAGCTAAACCAATAGAGAGAGAATAAATGAGCCATAGCTGCTTTTGTGCAAGAAGACTGAAGAAACAATCAACCATATATTTCATCACCATGATCAAATGAATAATTCTTGGGTACCCATTCTTCTGTCTTTTGATGTATAAAACTCATAATTCCTTTTTTTATAGATGAAAATAAAACTCATAATTCCTTAAACAATCCAGGATCACCGGTTGTTTTGGTAGAAACCAAAACATTGGATGTCGATACAGAGATACTTATTTTGGAGCATTTGATAGGAAAGGAGCAAAGAATCTTATAAGGAGAAGGTTCGCCAAAACGTAGATTCGACAGTTTGTTCAAACTTTAAGTTATGGAGCAAGGAAAGATATTTTTTATCATCTCTCAACTTGTGTGACTTCCGGGATGAAACTTGAAAATGGCATACAATATATAGCTGTTACGTGTTCTTACATATGCTGACTTTTACATGCTTTGGCACCAAACAGGTGCCCAATAGATGGAATTTGGCACTGTAATGTACCAAGAAGAATGTGCATGCAGTGAAGATAGGGGAAGTGTTGACTGCAATATAGCTCAGACATCTACGTCACTTTAATATTCCAGTGACAAATACGGATTGTGTTGCAAATTTTTTTTTGAAACTGGAAGAACTGTGATGCAATTTTCCACATTGACTATTCAGAGCACTTCTAGTATTAGAACATATTGTAATCTAGCAATAGCTGGGTGAATTTTTCCATTTGTTCGCATACATAAGTTCATAATATTGTCTCAAAAGTTGAAAGGAACCATGGAAATAACAACTCCACTCTGGTACTGAACTGAGATTGATGAAATTTCAGCAGAGGACTTAATGATATCTTACTCGTCTTGCACCCGCTTGTGCACAAAATATAGATAGGATCCCGGTGCCACATCCAACATCAACGACAACCTAGAAAATGTAAATTTAATTATACCATAGGCATAGACGAGACTGGTTGAACTATGTAATGAAATTATTAAAAAAACACAAAAGAACCATGAAAGACTTAAGTAGCAATACAATGTGAGATTTGATAAATTTTAGAATTTCATTTGGGGCACAGAATAATTTAGATAGTCAACTTACTTTTCCAGCAATGAAGTTTTGATGCTGAAAAATTGCATTCCTATAAGTGTCCGTCCGCACACGATCCTGCGAGTTCCACCCATAAATTAACATGTCCTTTGTACATCTAGATATATTTGAAAGCATAAACACAAGGGAACAGGAAGTTCAAATGCAAGCCAAATAATTAAATTCACCTAAAAACAAGCAGTAAAATGAATTTTCAACACTTCTTAGTTTAAGCTCACTTCATATCATCATCATACTAAATAAAATGCAACAGAGGGATTATAAATTTTGAATTACACTATTCAGCTCCGTAGTGTTCAAGACTATAGTAATGCAAAGAAGCCAATTAATTCTATAACACCATAATTACAGCTCCCCCATGGTTACACTCCCTAAAAACTGACTTTCACGAATGAATATGGACATGTATACATGACAACCCAGTCTAACATCTCACAAGTATAGCCAAATAATCCTATAACTCTGTAAGCTCAGCTACACAAAACATTACACTCTCTAAAATCTTAATTCTTGCAAATGTATGCCTAACATACTAACTAGTATAGACAAATAATCCTGTAAGCTCAGCTCCTCAAAACATTGCACTCCCTACAAACTGATTCTTCCGAATGTATATAGTAGACAAGTACACATGCCAACTCCACTCCGGTTGAACTCTTCCAACTCAATCATCCTTTTTCAATTCATTATCGCAATGCCTACACACTCAATAGACAAATATGTACATAATAAATACACATATTCAGTGAAGTAGATCCGTAATGCCATAAATACCTTAATCATCTCTTCATGAATGCCAACATGAGCATACGAATTAAAATATGCCGTATCGAACTCCGTACAAGGAGGTGTAGGCTTTTCCCTCTCCTCCTCATCTTCGTGATGCTGCTGCCATTGAGAAACCCTAGCATCACCATCACTACTACCACCACCTCTACGGCCACGTGACCTGCCGCGGCTGCCTCTGCGTACTCTATTACCGCCTGAGATACCGACGGCGACGGCGCCGTCGTGGTGGTACCCGTTAGTGTAACCGCCGTCTGTTGGTTGTAACATTTTTTTTTCGTTCCCACGCGAATCTCAGAGTCTCACTGCCCAAAACTATTGGAGTAAATGTTGTATCGTTGAGAAGAGAAGAGAAAGGGTTCTATTTTGGGGAAATTAGCACTTTTAGACCTTCAAATGTTGATAAATTTTAATTAAGCACATTTAACTTTCAGTTAATTAATATATATACATTTTTGAGCTATTTGAGTTTTGATTTTGACCATCAACTGATTCAAACCTACCTGTGAACACCACTATATCTAATTATGAATCATTACAAATTTGATGATTATTAACTGCATAATTATTCAGTTATTAATATGTTGTATTAAATTTATATTGTTATTCAATATTTGAAAGTAAGATAATGCTAGAAAAATCCTAAGTATCATGTATTTCCCATATAAAGGACGAAAAATGCATAATTTTGTTTATTGGTGATAAAATATGCATAGCAAATATCATAAGAACTAGAACTAGAATGCATTGATAATAATAAGATCAAAAGTGAAATTATGTGAGGTTTTTTTATTGGGGAATTTTCACATATAGTCACTCAAAAATAGCTTAATTATGTTCTATACCTATAGTTTGCTAATTACGATTCGTAGTTACATGTTATGGGGAGGAGAGTGGCTAGCGAGATTGGGAGAGGGTGGAGAGAGGCGAGCGAGAGAGGGCAGAGAGTGGAGAGAGACGAATTGTATATGTATATCAACCAAAATAATTGTATATATGTAACTAGTATACATATGTGTTTGTATATCTGGCGAGCGAGATTGGGAGAGGGAGGAGAGAGGTGAGTGAGAGAGGGTAGAGAGTGGAGAAAGGCGAAACGTATATGTATATCAGTTAGATAATTGTATATATGTGACTATTATGTATATGTTGTATTTGTATATTTGCATACTACTTGAATTTGTATACAGTTGAATCGAGTTAAAACATTTGTATTTGTATATCTAATCTCTCTCGTTTTATACAAACACAAATTATATATTGTATTTGTATAATTTGTGTTTGTATAAAGTGAGAGAGAAATGCAAAAGAGAACTGGCCAGGGAAAGATTTGTATTTGTATAATTATAAGTGTCTATGATTTGTATATCTCGTCTCTCTCGCTTTATACAAACACAAACACAAATTATATATTTGTGTTTGTATAAAGTGAGAAAGAGATTGGCTGAAGAGAAGCGAGAGAGAGATTGGGCAAGGAGAGGAGAGAGGTGAGGGAGAAAAAGAGGAGAGTGGCGAATGAGATTCAAGAGAGAGGGGAAAGAGAGAATGTAATTATAACTAGAAGTAAGTTTTGAATTGTAATTAATGCAAACTGTAGCTATGTTAGCTAAATAACTATTATATGTTTGCGTAACTGCGTAATTTTCATTTTTTTTAAATATATCTAGGTTGAATATATAATAGATTGTGTCATTGCACAAGTAAAAAATTCAATAACATGGGATAAAGAGATAGACTTGAAGCCACTTGACGATAATGAAATGGACTACTTGTGATAGTTTAAAATAGTCTATTAAATACAATTTTGATCATTTAAATTTGTTAAAAGTAAATCTTTTTGTCTTCGTTAAATAATTAAAAAGTTATGTACATTATTTTTGCTTTCTTCCTCATTAGTTAAACAAAGTGTATCCTTCTCTAATACGATCAACCAAGTCATTAAGTTTCAACTCATCATTCTCTAGCATAAGGCTAGTAAAACCAAATGTACCATCCAAGTTAAATGCGAACCTCCCTCACCATGTAGGTTCAAGCTCAACACCGATGGAGCTGTGGGAACTAGCCCTAAACCAAAACAAGGTGGCGGACATGCTTAGCAAGGAAGGACTCAAGTGCGATGCCTTTGGAATACCAACCTTTTTGATAGTTCCTCCAGTGTTTGCAAAGGAAGTAGTATAGATAGATATTTTAGGAACTACGTACTCTAGGAAACTAACTATCCTGCTACAAGCAATTTGTTAAACATTAGTTAATTTTAATATAATTATCCTTTTGATCTTTTAAAAAACTGATACTCAAAGGTTGGCTTTCTATGGTAGAATGGAGAGTTTCCTTCGTTAATGAATTCACGTTGTAAAGATACTATACATGAGTGTAATTCAATCTCAATAATTAATTCATAAGAAAAATATTTTCTAAGTCCATAATAGCAAATTACTAGTTTATTTCCTAACTAATGTAGGACTTCTAATTCACACTCTAAATAGGTTCAATTAGAACATGCACCGAGAGCTCAATAAAGATAACTTGAATAGTATATTCAAATTAGTAGTACTGGATAATATAACATATAAATAATGAAGGGATAATTGTACAGAATGGCAAACTAATAATGTTAATTAAATGCACTAACTACCGTTTCAGTTATTTCCTTTAATAAGTAAAATCTCGATCACTTTTCTATTATAGGGCCCCACCGATTTGTATAATTTATTAAAAAAATAAAACGGACGTTTTTCCTTTTCCCTTTCTTTTATACAATCTATTCTCCTATTTCCTTCAAATTCTCCCAAATCTTCTCCCCAAATACAATTTCAAATTACAAATTTCTCCAGCACGTCCTCGTCTCGTTTTCAAAAGAGAAACATTACTTCAAAAATTTCAGGTACCGTCAAAACTCATCTCATTTTGTTAATTTTTTTTAATTTTTTCAAACTACCTTTTCACATCAGTTCATAATCCATATAGATAAAATTGAAGTTGTTGTTTCTTGATCATTGGAACATGATAGGTATTTGTATTTATGTATATGTTATGATTTCATGTTATTTTTACATTTTTTTGTGTTGATTCATGTCTTCTACTGTTTGTTTATACAATTGTGGTTGTATAAATGTATAATATTAGTAGTTATTGTATAATGCTCCTTTAAACATACACAGTTGCTCACACTTGTACATTTATTGCTCGGTCAAGTAAAAAAAGGAAAGAATAAACTGACGTTTATACAAATCACAATGATAAACTGAAGTTGTTGTTTGCGGGTCATTGGACTGTATAATCATGTGGGTCATTTACTGTATAATCATTATTTTTACATTTTTTGTGTTGATTCATGTCTTATACTGTTTGCTTATACAATTGTGGTTGTATAAATGTATAATATTAGTAGTTATTGTATAATGTTTATTTAAACATACACATTTGCTCACACTTATACACCTATTGCTGAGTCAAGTAAAAAAAGGAAAGATAAAACTGACGTTTATACAAATTACAATGATAAACCTGAAGTTGTTGTTTGTGGGTTATTGGACTGTATAATCATTATTTTTAAAATTTCTATATAAAAAATAAGTTATATATACATATACATTTATACAATTAAGAATTTCAACAACAAATAGAATATATATTTATACAAATTCTAGCAACTTAAGTTATTCACATATATACATATTCCCATTATATACTCATATAAACGTTTATATACACATTCTGCATATACATTTATATATAAACAATTATATACACAAATTAAAACTTTATACACAATTATACAATTTCATAAAAGTGCAGTGTTATTGTTACTTTCAGAGAGTACAAATTTTTACATTGATATAACAATCATATATCCAAAATCATGATGAAGATGCACTATATAAAACAAACACATAATAGTTTCATATATGAATTATACATATCTTACTGAATCATATCTAAAAACCTATACGTATAAACTCTAAGCAAATATACAAATTCGAACACAAATATTACTGTGAAATGAGTGAATCTCCGATTACAAATTCAAAATAATCAATAATTTCGTCCAGAAAATTTTCAGATCACAAATTTTTCTAGATTACTATTAACTATACAAATCATAAGTGTTAAACTCTATTTCGAACAAAATATACACCTCTCAATATACATTCAACTTAAATTGATGATAGTTAAAAAGGAAATCTGATTTTGAATACACGTTAAGCACCATCTTTGACCAAAAAAGGCAAAATCAGAGAATGTTTTCGTCATGAAATTACCTCATATTGCTATCTCTACAATCCAATGATCTCGATTATTTGTATAGTACCGTCAATAGCTTGATCGATTTTCTGAATTAAGTTACAATGGAGTTCTTACTTTTGAAGACGACAAAGAAGGAAAGGAATTCGAATGAAACAGAACGTGCGTGACTTTAGTGATTTTTTTCCTTTTTTTTTTCTAACCGAAATTAACGCCTTTTTATTTATTTTTTTTAAACAATCAAAATGTATATAAAAAAAAGACTGACTAGCGAATATACAGAAAGACACATCCGTAGCAAACTAAAATTTTGCTACGAATTGCAATTTTATAAAGTTTGCTATAGCATACAATTAGCAATTTTTTTTTTGCTATACGTAAAATTTTCTCAATAATGAATTCAATTGATCTCAATACCTTGATACAAAACATATACATATTTGAATTGATAAGAATTAATTTTAAACCTATAATTTTAAAAGTTCAACAAATTCATAATAAGAATCTATATATCAAATCAATCAAAATTATATCTTAAATCCATAATTCTATAATAATACATCCATTCTCTCGAAATCATCAACGCTTTATCCTTCATCAAAAAAGTTGTTATGTTTACGTTAGAAATTAACGGGACAACAGAATTCAGTTTTGATATAGTTGTTGTTTGTCCTTTAACTATTTATCATCCTATTAGTTGTCACTCTATTGCAAGTTGGTGTTCAATAGGGATAGGTCCACTTTTCTAGAACTATTTTCACCTTTCAAAATCACACTCCAATATGTTCATATATAGCTGTAACTAGGGTAATAAAATCAAATCCAACTCATCCAATCCGTTTAAATTTGGATAGGTTATTGATACGCTTATTTATTAGTTTAATTCGTTAAAAATTCGATTGATATGTTATTCAAATTGATTAACGAGAAATTTTGTCAAACAATTTTTAAAATACTTTTTTTAAAATTTGATGTGTTATATATAGTCATAATAAAGAAAAAAATAATTTTATTAGATACTAAAATAGTTTAAAAGAACAAAAAAATTAATTAAGCTTGGTAAAAATTGAATAATTGGGTTAGGTCTTGACTCATTATATAATTCATTATCTAATCCGTTTTAACCAACCCTTTTTTATGCATGCAAATCTGAGTTAGATTGGGTATTAACTCAATTATTGTATTAATTCATTATGACTCGCCCAATTATCTCCCGTTGATAACATAATTCAAATTCACCATAATAATCTCATTTTAATAATTAGCCTATAGTACTTAGATAAACACGCACCTATAACCATGGCCAAATCTTCAGAAAAAAAGTTGTTTCAAGAGCTATTTGATTGGGTAAACTCTCATAATGTTGTTTGTATTTACAAATTATATATCATCAATTTAATAAGTTGAAATCAATTATGTGAGTTATTATTGATACATAAATAAATAAATAATAATTACGGATGCAATCAAATTCAATAAATTTTAACTTAAATTTCGCATTCGTGATATTCATTTTTTGGGAGGGGGTACTGTGGGGTTTGAATTCCCATCACTAGGGTGAGCATGTGGGCGGCTCACTTATACCTCACTATCGTTGTGTTAAAAGATTCATTTAATGGGTGTGTTTGGTACGAAGGAAAACGCTTTATTGGAAAACAAGTTGATTTTTGACTTATTTTCTCATGTTTGGTTGATGAGTAGAAAATATTTTCCGAAAAAGATTTTTAGTGTTTGATTTATGAATGAAAAATGTTTTTGAAAAATTTCTTTTATTTTTACTAGAGTAAAAAATAATTGTTGAAATTGAAAATATTTTTTAAAAACAAACTTAATTTTTTTGGGGGGGGTGGGGGGGCTG
>NC_064283.1:68523177-68541921 GCF_019186545.1 Solanum stenotomum | reverse complement strand
GGGGGGGGGCTGGTTTGAGGGTAGAGATCAAATAAATTGATTTTTTCAATAATTTTTTTTTAATTAGAAGTTAGAAGAGAGTTTTGGAAAATGTTTTCCTTAAGTTTTGAAGGGAAGTCATTTTCCTTAAATTTGAGGAAAATGAGTTGATTTGGAAAACATTTTCCAAAACATTTAACCTAACCAAACATGAGAAAATTGTAAAACATTTTCCGGAAAATGTTTTCCTTCATACCAAACACACCCAATATGTAAAAATAATTTGTTTGAAATTCAAAAATGAAAAATTTCGACTCAATCGTCTATTGAGTGATGGTACTAGTGATGGACATGGTATGGTATGGTATGATACAATATTTGAAACTTCGGTACGGTAATTTCAGTATTCAGTTTCTAAAACTATTACTATACCAATTTAATGTGGTATGATTCAGTATTTTGAAGTTCGGTTTTGATATTTTATGGTATGGTAAATCGATAACCATAGTTTATTCAACTTTGACTCAGGGGCGGCTCTAATAAATCGGTGGGCTAAAGCCAAATTCGAATGGAGGCCTTAAATTCGAATATATTTTTTTATGAAGTTTATTATAACCAATTATTTAATCTTTCTTGAGACATAATACTCATAATTTATCAAACTTCT
Source organism: Solanum stenotomum (assembly GCF_019186545.1). Lineage (NCBI taxonomy): Eukaryota > Viridiplantae > Streptophyta > Magnoliopsida > Solanales > Solanaceae > Solanum > Solanum stenotomum. The sequence goes on along the minus strand of NC_064283.1, from coordinate 68,541,275 downwards.
ATTACTTCTTTGCTCTTTTATGAAAAGTATATATTTTCTACAAATAATACTCAATATTTTTTTTAAAAAAATATGTATAACATATTTATGTTTTTCTAAATGAGGCCCCTCAAATTTTGGGGCCTAAGGCGGTTGCTTTTTTCTCAAAGGGGAAGAGCCGCCACTGCTTTGACTAATATTCACTCGTATAATAGAGCTTTATGACTTTAACAATACAAAAAAAAAGGTCTCAATTATATCATACTTTGTTGCATATTTGTTATATACTTCGATATGATATTCAGTATTTCAATATGTTATTTCTAAATACCAAATATCATATCGAATATCAAATTTTTTAAAAATGTATACCATAATATCAAAACTACGATATTAAAAATTTCAATATGATATAATAATTTGATATGTACCATACCATGTCTACACTAGACGTTACTGTCTATTGGCTGTAAAAAGAAAAGGTTAGTATTACTGCAGTAAGAGGAGAAAGAAAAATACTGCTCTTTATGGGCCTGTACTACAGCCTACTGGCAAAACAGTTGTTATCAACATGGGATTTTTGCCTGTTGATGATTATTTGAATACTGCTTTTGGTTTTTTTTCTTGGTTTCATTCATTGCAGTCCCTTTCACTTCTCTTTAATCTAGCTACGATAATATATTCAATATAATTTCATGAGTTGAATCTAGAAAATAAGAATAACTTTAGGGTCCCACCGAGTGTTCATCCGAACCTCTTAAAAAGACATACACTATAAATATAAGGTAATTTTTTAAAGACATATATAGAGATTCTGAATTCGCTAAATATAAAGTAAAGACTGACTTAGTGGTTTGAAAAATTTAAAATTCACGTCAAGTTTAAATTCCAAATATTACATTTTTTTTGGGAATATAGTGAATCGGACCTTAATATCACTTTTGTTCTTGTACAACGTAGTCATTGTACTACAACTTCATTCTTTGGACATATTTGTTGTCTTAAACATCTGCCACTATTGAAGAGGATAGAGTGTATGCAGTCCTTAGTCCTATAATATTATAATCTTAAATATCACTCTTGCACAACATAGTCATCGTACTCCACTTCCATTCTTCGAGCATCTTCATTTCCTAAAAATGACATTAAACAACTCAGCCAGTCACTTCAAACCTTTTCATGCCTAAGTTCTTTCAAAACTCCACTGAAATTTCACTTAGTTGCTCTTTCCCAGCTTATTCTACTAATAATCTCATTTAATATCATCAACCTTTATAGACAACCTTGATTACCGTTGAATTATAATAGATTCTTTAAAAATACCCGAACATTCAATATATCATTTTTGAAAAGAATGAACAAAATAGCTATTAAAGCTATCTATTTCCTTTATAAACCTCAAATACCCGAAATCCACAACCTTAGTTACCATTGAATTATGACAGATCCTTTAAAAATACACGAACATCCACCATATCATTTTTGAGAAGTACCAATAATGTAGCTATTAAAACTAATCCCTTCGTCCACTTTTAATTGTCATGTTGCGTTTTTTGAAAGTCAATTTGATTAATTTACAAAGTGAAATTAAATTACATTAATTCGATATTTTAAACAAAAAATTTAAATATTCAAAAACTATATGAAAAATACTAGAAATTGTGATTTTTTACATATCAATATGATGAAAAATGTATGTTAATCTAAATATTAATCTTTGATTCTAGAAAATGAAATCATGACAATTAAAAGTAGACAGAGGGTTGTAGTATTTTTCTCTGTCTTTCAATAAAGTTGGTGCCTTTTTTAATCAATATCCAAAAATGTCAAAATTTTGAATAATTATGAATAAAGTTGTGGTACCCAATAATATTTATTTGAGTTGCTCAACTGTATATTTTTCTATTTTTGGAACCCTTTTGTTTCTATTATCACTTACCTCATTGGTCTAATACATTGTTTCTAATCATATTTTTGCATATACACTTTTTATTTATATTTTTTTAGTATAATGTTTGTTGACTTGAGATAAATTTAAACGGATTCATATAGTCGATCCCAACTAGCTGGAACTGAGGCGTAGTTGTTATGGTGTTTATATATGTGTGTTTAGAAATGAATTTTCAAGATTTTCTATGGGAATGCATAGTACTTGTTTGATAAAATGTTTCACTGAAAAAGCTTGATAGTGAATTCAAGAATGACAGTAGATAATTCAAGAAGCTCAATTTGGAGCAGAGAGCAAGATATAGCATTTGAAAATGCATTAGCAACTTATCCTGAGGATTCTGTAGATAGGTGGGAGAAAATTGCAGCTGATGTTCAAGGGAAAACCTTACAAGAGATTAAGAATCATTATGAAATTTTACTCGATGATGTGAGCCGGATCGAGTCTGGTTATGTTCCTTTGCCTTGCTACAGCTCTTCTTTTGACAGGTCTTTGTGCCATGATGGTGGTGAAAGAACAGGCAAGAAGAGTGGGGTTTCAGGGAGGTTAAACAGTGAGTCAAATGATGGAGGTAAATCTACTAAATTGGAGCAGGACCGGCGGAAAGGGGTTGCTTGGACGGAGGATGAGCACAGGTCAGTAACCGTTGAACTTCAGTTATTTCAGTACAATATTAAGCTTATTTATTGTATATTTGTTTGAGACAAGTGAGGCTTGCTCAAGTGGTCAAGCACCTCCACCATCATCCGGTAGGTTTAGGGTCGGGTAAGTCAGAACACTATTGATTTCTCCTCAAAAGATAAGAAAAGAAAGTATATTTGTAAGAAACTCAAGTGTTCATACCTTGTGTTTGAGGTTGCTACATGTCATTTAGGATAGTGTAGTGGTACTTTTTTTCCCTTCATGTTTCAGTGAATATAATCTTATCAAACTTAGCTTTATGCTCCTTCTGCCGAAAACTTTCTTTGCTTGGAAAGGTAATGACTGTCGACTGTTGTTATGAGGGTGTACTTCATGAAGTCATAGGACTAACTAAGCTGTTGCCAGACATTTGTTAAACTGTATTATCCTGCTGTCACTTTCAGAAAGTACTCTTTCGATGGGAGACATGGTCGATAGAGAAGCATTCCAAGTGATTCAGGGGTTTTTGCAAGTCTAATGTTAAGATTATAGATTTATGTTTATGCATAAGACAACAATTAGCCGATTACAGATTGATGTTTCTTTTCCTAATCCCTAGAGCTTTTCTTTGTCCAATTAATCAAGCTACCTGCATCTTAATCAGGCAATGGTTTTTCACTTGATTCACCTTTTTCATCCTAAAGTGCGCGTTGTACTTCTTGAAATTCCTGAAACTGGATCTTGTTTTGTAGCAATTGGACTTCTCATTTTGTTGGCCGTAAGAACCACGGTTGCAGAGAAAATAATTGAAGATGCATATTCTTTACTGAAATCTTCTGCATTCTAGATACCGTTTAACATCCTTCTGATATTTTGTACTGACTGACTTTTTCTTCATTTGCTGCATCTTTGTTGGTATGCAGATTGTTCCTTCTTGGACTGGAAAAATATGGGAAAGGTGATTGGCGAAGCATTTCAAGAAACTTTGTTGTGACAAGAACACCTACGCAAGTGGCCAGTCATGCCCAAAAATATTTCATCCGTTTAAACTCGATGAACAAGGATAGAAGACGAACAAGTATACATGACATTACTAGTGTTAATAACGGAGATGTCTCAGTACCTCAAGTTCCAATCACTGGCCAAACAATTGGTCCTTCTGGAAAATCCAACAAACAATCTCCAACAGCACCAATTGCTCCCATTGGAGTTGGCATATATGGAACAACGACCATCGGACAACCAGTAACAGGACCAATTGTTAACGTAGTTGATCAGAGGCAGATTCAGGATTTGGACATTATGGATTCGAGTTTGGGATTTTACTACAGCCAATCTTGATTTTCTGGGTACTTATCTAGGTAACTTTGTAACACATACAAAATTCGAGCCAAAGCTACTACTGGCTTCGGATGAAACCATAAGTTCAGCACTATATCCACCTCTGCAGATGGTACAACAGTGAATCTTTCTCCACCATACAAATCATACGGTGTCCAACCTCCAACTCCAGGAGCAGTGGTTGCTGGTGCACCTGTAAACACGAGCCCAACGATGCTTACGATGAAACACACATCTACACATTAGTGACATTTTTTTTAGAAACAATAAGTGTACAAAGGCAAACTAAAGAGTCTTGTGCTTATTCATGTTTGTGCAATCTTCTTCAATGGTGCATGAATAATACTATTTCTCAATGTCACATAAGCATTCACTCAAGACTTTGATCCAGTGGTAAGAGCAATATAATATTAGATTATATTACTGTGAATCTTTACAACGTAGTGGTAAGGTTGTGTATACACTATGTTCTCCAGATTCCACTTGTGAGATTACACTGGGTATATCCTTGTTGTTGTAATGAATCTTGCGTCTTCCTTTCTTGCATTTTAAATTTCTTATACCCACATTACACAAGAAAAAGTGATAGATTACAACTTAGTTAAAATTTTAAATTGATCCTTAGACCCGAAAAAATAAGGGTGAAAATGTTTTCCAGAAAAACAAGTTGTTTGTTACTTATTTCTTGTGTGTTAGAACGTAAGCAAAAAATACTATTCAAGAAATACTTGTATATAATCTAAACAAATACTATGAGATATGGTATGAATCAAAAGTTCAGTTATAAATCAAAGATCAATTTTTTTGTTAACTATATAAATTGAGGTGAAAGACCTAAAAGAAATCAATACTTAAGCCAGTTTAAGGTACAAGCATATGTGCATAAGGTACAATCAAATATGCACAAGGTACAATATGTGGAAAACCTATATTTCTCCGACAAAGAGACATAATATATAAATATGACTTTTAACTTGACCTTTTATGTGCATAAGTAAACACTTAAAATTATATAGAGTTAAATAAATTTACACACGTCTTACCTAGCATAATACACCTAGGCCGTCACGTAAAATGCAACTTGTGATGTAGGACACCAAATAGAATAAGTGTGTCTACTTATGCATATATCTAAATTGGAGGTGAAAGGGCAGATTTATGTATAGAAACTGTTTTTTTGTTGAAGAAAACAGAGATTTCTCTGCTGTCTTGTTTCCATTGCTCCAATGAGTCCACTGACCATTCAACTTCATTCTTCTGTATTCCCACTTACAAATCCAGCAAAACCCCAAACCACCATTTTCACTTTACCAAGCAGACCAAGAATCATGATTCCTCAAGCTACATTTTCTTCTTCATCAAATTCTCCTCTTTGGACCATTTCAGAGATAGTCAGGGCTGTTAATGGCAGAATCATCAAGTGGGGTCCACCTGGAACAATCTGTACGGACACCAGAACCCTTGAACCAGGACAATGGTTTCTCCCTCTTGTTGGGCAAAACTTTGATGCCCACAATTTCATTACCCCTAAATTGGCCACAAAAGGGTGTGTTGGAGTGATTGGGAACTGGGTTTGTGAGGGTTGGAACAATGGGTTTGTACAAGTAGAGGGAGACACTATGAGTTCTTTAGAAAGATTGGGTTTTTATGCAAGAAACATGTTTACTGGTTGTTTAATTGGTTTAACAGGAAGTGTAGGGAAGACCACTACAAAGACTATGGTGGCATTGGCTTTGGAGAGTGTTGGAACTGTTTATTATAGTCCAGGGAACTGGAATACCGAGATTGGGGTTGCGTTATCGCTTATTGGGATGTCGAGGGATGTGGGGTTTGGGGTTTTGGAGATGGGGATGAGCAAGAAAGGAGAAATCTTGGAGCTGTCCAGGATGTGTAGACCAGATGTAAGGGTGATTCTAAATGTGAATGCTGCACATTTGGAGAATTTTGCCAACTTGGAGGAGGTTTCCGTGGCGAAAGGGGAGATTTTAACAGAAGCAATGCCAGGGGATGTGTGTGTATTGAATGGTGATGATCCCCTTGTCATGAGCCTCCCAGTTCCAGTTGGAGTTAAGAAGGTGGCTGCTGTTTAGTTTTTTTTAAATTGTTCTTTATATTGATTTTCTTTGTGATTGGTGGTGAAGCTGGGATTCAACATGTGTAGTATATATACATTAAAAGAAAATTTAGCTATCTAAACAGTGTGAATTTTCAGCGAAGGGGATGTTGATTGGACACAAGGTGTCTCCACCACTGTTTGTGATCAAGCTTCTTTTGTGTTGGTCACTGAATTAGTTCTCAGCGTCTGAACTAGCTGATAAGAGTTACATGCGATGCAGATACCACTGTTCTTTCCTTGCATTCTAGTATTGGTAGGTAATCTTGAAATGAAAATTTCTACTTTGAATCTTGCATATGAAAGGACAGAGAACACTTCTTCCAATTTTAGATGTTTTTGATAGTAAATCTCATTAATGTGCATCTAGTGAGGGGTGTGGGATCCATATCGGATTTGGTCCAGCACCGACCGAATCTGGTATGGATGCCACACCCATGTCGTGTCGACACGGGTGAGTCCTAGCAACTTAGCTCATTACATCCTTGTTATTTGTTAGATACAGTTCTATATTAGGAGATAAGAGCCGAAAAACATGAATCCTGTTGCTTTTTATCTTTATATACTGTGAAACTATGATGGCTTGGCTCAGGAGTCTACTTTTGGTTATATTTCTTGATTTCATTTTCTCTTTTCTTGCTCAAGGTGGTATTTGGTCGAAAGTTGGGCTGTGATGTTCGTTTAGTTTCTTCACAAATCATAGACGGAGGTCGCAGAGTAGAAATTGTTCTAGAGGGGTTCAACGAGATGTAAGTTCATCAGAACCTTTTTCCAACCATTCTGTAGAGCATGCTATTCGCATTGGCTCAAAACTTGAACTATTACAACCTGGTTTGAACATTTTCAGAATACTAAACTTTTATAATTCCCTTATATTGTTATATTTTCCAAATTGTTGTAAAAATATGGTTTACTGTTATTGATGTAAATTGTATATATTTTTGTGTTCTTTATCGGGAAGGGCTTATACAAGCAGGCCTTCATCTTTTGTCTCTTTGGTGTGACTTAGATGTTATTAATTAGATATAAAGTGCGACAGAAGTCACCATCCCCTCTTTTCATAGCTAATAGAGAAGAGACTTTTGTAATTCTTACATCTGTTGTTAGCGCTACACTCGATTCTTGAACAAAATGAGCTTTACTTTCTTAAAACAGATATGTTATGTAATTTTCAATGTACAAGGTCAGTACTACCACAGATTAAAGAACTTAGGTTGACGAAATATCCTTAGAAATTGTCTTATCAAGGAAATGCCTTTCTTCATTTAGGCTATTTTAATCTGAAACACAAATAACTTGCGTTATTCATTACAACAATTGATCCACTGTTATTTACTAGTATTTACAGTTCTATTTATTTGACATGTTGATAAAAATTCAGGGTTAAATTCATAATCTCCAGTCCTGGCTTGCATTTGGCCGTTAATGCATGTGCAGCTGCTGCTGTCGCTAGTGCTCTTGGCGTTCCTCTTGCTCTAGCTGGAAAGTCCTTATCCAGATTTATACCTGTTCACCGAAGATCAGAGCTTGAAGTAACCGAGAATGGGATTACAATAATAAATGATGTTTATAATGCAAGTCCAGCCAGTTCTCAAGCTGCAATTGACTTGTTAAGAAACTTTGACTGCAAAGGTAAACGAGTTGCTATACTCGGAGACATGCTTGAACTTGGTCCAGCAGAGTTCAAGTTTCATGAGTTGATGCTACAGAGTTGCTGCGATGCTCAGTTTGATGTGGTTGCACTTGTTGGAATGAGGTTTGTACGTGCAGCTGAGAGTATAGACTTTGGGCCAGATACAAAACTGGTGTGTACTACTGATGCTCACCAGATGGCTTCTAAAATCACCGATTATCTAAATAGTGGTGATGTCGTCCTTGTCAAAGGCAGTCGTCAAATAGGAATGGAGGTAATTGTCGATGCAGTTAAGTCTATCCACTTTGGTGTCCCACTTTGCCATGCAGTAATGAGCAAATGTGACTAATAGAAGATTCTGCAATGTGATCGTGCTAGAAAAAAAACAGTATGCTGGTTCAACTTTGTTCGAGTTCTTTTTCAAGACCTCCGTGTAGCTCAGGGCCAGCAGCTGGCGTTTATGCTGGCATAAGGATAGGTCATTAGCCATCTGCTGTAGCCATACGAGTTGGCTTTCAGGTGACAAGCTCTTTGTATTGCTTAAGCTACTCGGTAGAAGCCCTTGCTAAAGATGCTTTCTTCAGTTCAGTATCATGACGAAAGATTATAAGGATTGGAAAACTTACGGTTGGTATCTATGGATGAAGTGCCTCTTTACGGATACTTTCTGCAATGTTACCACCATAGGGTTCAATAAAATCGTATTCTTACTCGAGGAACGACACTCCAGAAATCAGCTTATTGTTCAAGAAGCCACATATGGTAATGACAAAAAAGGCTTCTGAAAATATACTCCTTGTTGCCAGAGTACTTCACTCACTTCCTTACGAGACTTGGGAAATATTTTGAGTTGATAACTGCAAGCTGCAATAGGATGTGAGTTTGCTAAACCATAGCCAGATCTTTGTGATATCATGGGAGGTTAATTGTTGCAAGGTGACGAGTGAAGGGTCAAAAACACACCTAAAGTATTTCAATTTTCTGAGTTTCGTTGTTGAACTATCAACTGTGTGAGTTTTCCTATTTTAACTATCACGAAATGTTTATTGAAACACACCTCAGCAATCAGTTGTTCACTTTAACAACTTTTCCTATCTGAATGATGGTAATGTTTCAAATAGGAAAAGTGAACAACCGATAGTTGAAGCGTGTTTCGATAAACATTTGATGGGAAAAGTAAACACTTGATAGTTCTGCAACATTTATTATTCATATCCCTAAAGATTAGCTATTCGATTCCCCCAAACACTTTGATAACTACAACAATAGTAATTATGGGATTGGTGTTGTTTGTCTTATTTTTTAGAGTTGTGAGCAACTTTTTGTAATTGTTTTTTCCCATTTGTCTAAATTTTGATGGATATTGTATAGAATTACTCAGTATTTGTTTGACACAAAATTCTCCTTTTATAATGAACTAGATAATATATTATCCAAAAACTTTTAATATAATATTTTAATAAAAATTTCTAGTAACACAATAATGATCTTTTTAAAGCATAAACATAGCCACAAGAAAAAGCCATTAAACAAGAAAATAACTTGTTCAAAAACTAGATTTTGGTTGGGTTAGATAAATTATAGTTGGAAGGAGCCTAAATCGACCCCCTTCGTTTTTACTTTGAAAAAAACAGTAAGGAGTAAGGAGATTAAACTCTCTCGGATGAGACTAAGCAGCTACCGACCGTTCCGACGGAATAATGAATTATTAATTAGCGGGTTCATATTTTTTTTATCTAAAATATAAAAAAAGTACTTTATAAGTTATTTTCTAAATTTGATATACAACTTTTAATTCAACTTAAAATTTTCAAATAAAAAAAAATTATCTCGAAAAAAATAAAATAATTTTTATGATCAAATGGGTCGGATTGTTCTATGAACCAACCCGTTTGCCGCCAATAATGCCCAGCTATATAAATATGCCGAAACTGTAACCCTTCCTCCGTCCTTTACAATACTAAATCATCGCTCTGTTTTTCAACTGTGCAAAAAATGCAGGTAAATTCATAAATTATTAACCTCAATTTCATATTTTCAGTTTCGATTACTTGAAATAAGATCTGCGTACTCTCTATCATCGTTAGGATTATACTGGATATGTTGTTGTTGTTGTTTGTTAAACTCGTCAAATTCAATTTCAGTTTCAATTTATTTATAAATTTGTTTATTTTATCTTCCACCAAGACCTGATTTTTTTTTCCAGAACCCTAGTTTTTTTTCCTGTTCAGTGTGTCTTTGAAATGTTTTTCTGTTTGTTAATTTGTTGGATGAATATGTGATTAAAGTGTGTTTAATTTCTCGATGCAGGCTAGTGATAGGTTCAATATCAACTCTCAGCTTGAGCACTTGCAAGCTAAATACGTTGGAACAGGACATGCCGACTTGACTCGATTGTAAGTTTTTGTTTTTGATGAAGTAAGGGGAATTTGTTAGAAGGCATAAAAAGATGCAAGAAAGTAGACGAAAATAGGTAGTTAGATTCATAACAAGTGGATCTATACTAAGGCGTAATGAAATTCGAAAGAAATTGCATTATTTATAGGGGTGAGATAGTTTTAGCTGAAAAGATTAAGGCATTTAGCCTCGAGGGAGTAGGTTGGAGTTGAGATGCTATGGAAACACCTTTGATTTATTTCTGTTCAAATACACCAAAATATTACTACTGGTATTGTTCTCCAGATCTTTTTGATGGCTTTGTCAACTCCCTTAAAACACTAACTAACACTAGCATAGGCTAACTTTAACAGTATTCTCAAAGGTGCTCTTAAAGCGTGCTTTAGCCCGGTTGAGCGCTTTGTCTCGTTTAATGTGTGCTTCAGTGTCCTCATCTAGCCTCTAAGAAATACTTTTCCTTGACAATGAAGGTGACATTAAACAATTAAAATCTTACTTTATTGTTATTTTTTTCAATTTCTTTGTCCATATATTTGTTATTCATGCTTGTAATTATTAGTCTTGGACTAAACATAAATATTTGTATTTTTCTCCATTTGTGCCTTTTTTCATTAGATCCCCATGCTTTATTTGTGCTTTGCGCTTAAAGCCCCAACGGACCTTAGAGCTATTTGACGTTTTTCACATTTGTTAACACTGGATTTAATGTTTGTGGCATCGCCCATTTCAGACCGAAAATAGAATAGAAGAGGCTCCATATCTCCTTTGCAATAGAACAAATGAAGGGAAAAGTGGTTGATACTTTCTGCATACTGCTGGCACATGTAGCATCTGTTTAGTAGAACAATTTTCCTCTTGCAGTAGTTTTCATGAGTGAGACATATCCCCTTAGAGCTAACTAGGTGAAGCAAATCACCCTGGTAGGCACCTTAGTTCTCCAAATATGCATTTAGAGCTAATTATTAATCATTCCATTCTGAGCACAATGGTGTGTGTAACCATCTCTAAAGTCTAATCTGAAGCACTGAATGCTTTCATGTGTTTTTGGTTATTTCTATTGATTTCTCAAAAATCTGAAGCACTTGGATGCTTTAGACTTTAGAGAATATATGAATGAAGGTGAGAATCAATTAGACAAAAGGATAACAACCTTAAGAATTGATGAAGTCTGTGAATATATATCAAGACAATTTGAAGAATTGTGTAATGAAAAAGGCACTGCTAGACAATTAACTATTCCTTGCACACCTCAACAAAATGGTGTAACAGAAAGGAGGAATAGAACACTATTGGACATGAAAGCAAATTTACCCATCTCCTTCCGGGAGAATGCGTTATTGACTGCAACCTACATATTAAACAAAGTGACTTCTAAGAAATGTATCTTTATAAGATACTCAGAACTCTCTAAAGAGTATGTGTTTATTAGTGAATCGGAAGATGGAAGTATTACTGAAATTGAATGATGATGTCACATTTCTAGAAAATGATTTTCCAAGGAAGGAGAGCCCTCTTTATGAACTGCTGAATCACGAGATGTTACATGTTGTTTTGGCATGTTTGTAATTTACCTATTTCTGTTTTCGTTGAAATTGAGGTTCTTTATTCTAACTATGGTTTTGTAGGTGGATTATCTATAATCTCTGATTGACATTTATTGACTATGTTTAGAGTTTATTATTTTAGTCTAATAACTTTGGAGATACTGATGTTTTGGATTTTATTTATTTGTCTTAGTGAGTGGGCAGTGAACATTCAGCGTGACAGTTACGCATCTTATGTTGGACACTACCCAATGTTGGCATATTTTGCCATTGCAGAAAATGAATCAATTGGAAGAGAGCGCTACAATTTTATGCAGGTTTGTGCTTGTTAGCGATGCTTATCTTGTTTTGCAGTTACTTTGATTTTTAGATCTTAATATGCTGGCTTGGATAAGGCAGGTTTTTAACTGCTTTTAGTGTACAGTTCTGCGTTCTATTCACCAACTAGTTAATGGAAGTTGCTGCGTTGATGTTAAGACTATAGGTTGCATTGCAGAACAAGTTGTAGCACTTCTTGATGCCCTTTTTTGTTTTAAGTCCTCTTCCAGTGAAAGTATTTAGCCATTCAATGCAAGGTTTTCTAGTGTGTTTTTAGGATTTGACTACCATGTGTTACATTGTGCTTTTAAAGGATGCTCAAGAGTGATGGCTTCTTAGATGTGGCTAGGAAGTAACTAAATATAAAGACTAAGACTCATTTGAGGCTACTAAGTAACTAAATATTCAGCAATAGCTTTAGAAAGATCGTTACAAAAAGGTTGTCACATATGCGCAAGTCTATCACTCCTTAGTGACCCAAAATGCGCACACTTCGACCTTTTATGCTGTATTGCACTCTTTTGTGGTACTCATCTTCATTTTCTGTGTAGTTGTACTGGGAATGTCATTCCGTGAGTGTCGAAACAAAGTGATGTTTTTTTTGTATAGTTTGCTCTCTTTTCTTTTTTACTTTTGGGAAAAGAAAGCGTTTTTGGTTTAGATCAAAACAGATGGATTTATTGCATTTTCATATGCTTGTGTGGAGTCATGAGTTAAGTGTTTGTTCTCTGGATTAATAATGGAAGTTTTGTCCAGTTTTTAGCCCAAGAAAACAAACATATCCATGTTTGCTGATATTAAGGGTATAAATGATGAAGTTCAATAATAAAAAAACTAAATATAGTCAACTTGTTTGTTAGAAATCATCAAGTTATCAAGATAACAGAAAGATATGAACTCTAGTAGTAAGTAACACAGGGTAGCTACATCTAATGTGGAGGGAACATTTTTTGGAACGGAAGAAAACATGAAGTCCTTTTGACTGAAGTATTCAAAAATAGAGTTTTTTGTGAGTATATACTAGGTGGTACAACCTTCCTCAGGTAGAAGTTTTGAAAAATGACTATCTTGTGAAAGTCTTAACTACTGTGATGTAGAGCTCCCGTTAGACTACCTGTTTCTCTTCTTGTTATTCTTAGAGGTTATACCTTGTTAAACACAACTTCTTTTGCTATGTTGCCACTTAAAAAATTTCAACGGACAGAGGTTGTTCAGAAAATATAAAGAAAGGAGACTTCTCCCCATTGTATACGTTTTCGGAAAGGCTACAGTAGACATGCAGTTGCAGTTTTCATGAAGCTAGTCGGATTCTCGACTTAATCCCACTTGTGGATGTTTGCATGACCACCTGTTGAATGCAATAATTTTTAAGCTACTAATCTGGAAGGCCAACCACTTCCTGAATATTTCAGTGTCGATGGAGGCCTTAGCTGTTTCACGTAGAAGACAGAATCTTCCTGAATATCACAAATTTATTTTTGAATATATGATGTTCTGTGAGTATGCATCCTTGATTTTGGTCTTCTACAATTACTCACAATCCTGTATTTGTGCTTGTGCAGAAAATGCTGTTGCCTTGTGGTCTTCCACCTGAAAGGGAAGACGATTAAGAGTTGCAACGGATAGCACACCCTTTCAGACTCAGACCTTGCCAAGCCAAGCTTAAACCTTGCTGCTTTAATCTCCAGTTCATAACATGTAAGGTTGATTTGATATGAAAGATTTGACTTGTATTAATTTGAGTGATCTAGCAAAAGCACATTTTGAGTTGTTTTTTCATGTTCAACTATCATATATATATACATTTCATGTTCATTAGTTGTTTTTTTGCTCAAGTGCCTAAGAGAGGTGTCGAACATCGAGTAGCTGCTCTATAGTTGTGGTAAACGTTTTTGGTAGAAATTCAGTTGGAATATTTGAACTTTAACCCGGCCCCCAAAATATCCAAATGGCCAGCTGATGTCTAAAAATATCACCCCGAGTGCTAAAATCCACATTGTGGCTTGGGTAGGGCTAATCTATATTGAAGGTTTTAATGTGTTGGCTTACGTAGTGGATAAAGTTATCTGATACATGTCATTGGTAGGAGGTAACATGTATAGATACTTGAAATAAACTCAATTAGCATTCAACTATAAAAACTCAATCCAAAAGGGGGACATGAATACCTCATAAGCTCATCAATGTATTGTGAGGAAACACTACAATTGAGACAATTATGAGAATTACTTCTTAATGGAACCTGTGAAAGCTAGTATAGTCTGTATAGTTGTGAGTATGAGAAGTATGATGGCCGCCACAGTTGAAGCTCCTACCCAAGGATTACTAAAATAATTGTGTTTCAAATTTGCCTTCATTCTATTCCATGGTTTTTCACAATGTTCAACTGCTTTTCTGCATTCTTCTTTGTAATAGAAGTTGGAATAAATAGAGACTCCATTTCCAATTTTGTTGAAGATGCTAGCTACTTCTTTGTCCTCTCCTATCCAGTTCTCTATGATTCCTTTTTGGCGAAGAAAATTCACATCTTTATCTGAGTCAATAAGATAATCCATGAAAGTTGCAAAATCACTGAAATATTTTGGTTGTACATCAATTGATTGTTGCTCATAAGCAATGAGATTTCGCAGGAGGATTTCTGTATCATCTTCGACTTGAAAACAAGGAATTGTCATCAATCCATTCTCGAACTTTATACTGTCAAATAAATTTGTGTTATCCCCAAGGTCGTCTTCTTTAACGAAGCTAACTCCAGCTTCGAAAAGCTCTGTTGCATTTGGCATGACTGTATGCCATGTTATGCCATCTTTTGAGTTTTTCATGGGATTCCCATAACATGAAAATATGTGTTCTACATGAAGTAAATGTTTGATATTTTCTGCATTACATTCTATCTCTCCAAAGGATTCAGGGGTGATTTTTGACAAGTCAATGAAAAAGTAAACGAATTAATCGCCAGTATTGCCAATGGTAAATCATCATCTTGCTTTGTCATGTGATGAAGCTTGTCGAGGACAAAGAAAGGAAGTTGGTTTTCTAGTAAGATCAAGTCTCTGAATATGTAACAATCTTTAGTATTGATAATTTCTTCTTCTCCTTGTAGACACATTTCACAGTATTCTCGAATAAACTCAACCACAAAACAACCATCAAGCAATAACATTTGGCAAAATTGACTATCATTGCCAAGCTCGTCTATATCTTCGTAACACTTTATTGCTTCCTCATTCAGTTCCTTCAATTCATTGATGCAACTTTCCACATCAAGCCCCTCTTTTTGTTGAAGAAACCTTCGTAGGTATAATAGTTTGTGCTTTTCCATTGGATGAAGTTGAGGATTTTTTCTTATGGTAAGGACCGATAGAGATCATCTTTGGTGTATAAGCATCTGGATTTGATTCACGTAGCCCTACATTTACTTTGAATATGGTACACGATTCAATAGATGAATAGTCCAAATCCTCAAACATTTCATCAAAGATTTGATTTATAGATTTCTTTGTTTTTGACCATAATGGATCGTGACCATTTGTTTCCTTTATGTCGATTAAATGATCTACTTTCCTCCCTTCTTCTATCTATAATAAGACTCATTGTTAAAATTCAACACATTCACACGATGAATATTGTAAAGATCGATGCATATGATAAAACCATGACTAGTGAATGTGTTAGGACCATGAGATAGACCTAAAATTACATCGAAGCAAATGGAAAAAATTGTTTTATATAGTTGAGAGAGACCTCATCATTTTCAGTTTGAGGAAGTAGTGGAATTTGATCATCTATTGAGGTCATCTCAATGGAGTGTGCCGTCCCTTTTTCTTCAACTCTAATTCCTACATAAGATATGCATCCCAAATTAATGACAAATTGAGGGAGTATTAGATAATATAACGACATTTATATTAGTGCTGTCAAATAATTGTCGCAAAATCCTTTGCGTAAAACATTTAAAAATTACCTTATTTTGTTGTTCATAAATTGAAAATGGACTTGTTGGAGTGTACTTGAGTTTCTTCAGGAATTAAGTATAAGAGATGGAGAATATAAACTTCTATATGAGTACTATTTATATATATTACTAACATGAAATAATGTACATTTGAGAAAAGTATCATAGAATAAATTAAATAAAGCTTTGGTATCATAGAATAAAGTGTAATGACATTACATTTAAGAAACATACCATAGAATAACACCTTTAAGTGTGTGTTGAAGCCACCATTTATTCTTAAATTTGCTATCAAGTTAAGTTGAAGAACACTTTTAGAGTGTGTTTGGTATGACAATTTTTTTTTCTTGAAAAAGAAGTGAGTGTCTCTTTTAGTTTTTAACGTTTGATAAATAAGTTGAATATATATATATATATATGTGTGTGTTTGAAAATATTTGTATAAAATCTAAGCAACCACTATTTAGGTCGGCTTGGGGGCTAGAGATGTGAGGGTGTAGGGATGAGCACTATGGGGTTAGCTGGTAGTGTGTGTGTTGGAGGGTAGATATTAGACCGTTATTAAACAATAACTAAACTATATTTTATATTTTTTAATAGGCAAAAAATGAGCTAAAACGGGGGAATATTGCATAGTTTTCTTTAGGATTGGGCATAGAATATTGAAAATTGAATTACCGAATCTAACCAATAGCGACCATCTTTGATGTATATACAACTGGATTTGATTTATGTTGCCACACATTTACTTTGAATATGGTACACGATTGAATAGATGAATTGTCTAAATTTTCAAACATTTCATCAATTCTTTCCTTTATGTCGACTAAATGATCCACTTTCCTCCCTTCTTCTATCTGTTATAGAAAAGAGTGAGAAATTTTAAAACGTTTATTAGAAACAAAGGGTAAATATACTCTTCAACTTTGTGATCTAGGTTGGATATATCTTTCGTTAAAAAAGTGTTGCATATATATACCTTTGTCGTTTAACAATTAATGATGCATATATATCCTTTTTGTCAACAAGATGAATTAACAAAATAATCTAAAACAAATTTATATATATATGTAGTTGAGAGAGATCTCATCTTTTTCAGTTTGAAGAAAGCAGTGTAATTTAGTTTGTCTATTGACGTAATCTCAATGGAGTGTGTCATCCTTCTTTCTTTAACTCTAATTCCTACAAAAAAAATTAATTTATATATTATTAATATAATCATTGCAGAATTGATTTGAAAGGAGAAGACAAAGCAAAAAGGAAATTAATTTTAATTTTCGTGTTAAATTACTAGCTTTATGAAAGAATTCTATATACATGTCTTGTCATAACATCTAAAAAATAAACTACGATCTTTAAAAAAATAAAAAGTCCAGGAAGGAATATATACATAATTGCCTAATATATAAATAAGTATATAAACAATGTAACATGAGGTAGCAAATTAAGCATAAATTAATACAATATAAAGGGTGCATGTGTTAAAGCTAAAGTGCAATATATATAATGTATAAAACATTTAAAAATAATTACCTCTTTGATTTATAAATTGAAAATGGACTTGTTGGAGTGTACTTGAGTTTCTTCTTAAATTTTTCTTTGCTCAACTTTTATGAAGGTGAAGAATGAGAGATTGAGAATATAAAATTATATATGATTATATATAGATTTTTCTTTGGGTGATTGCAAGCCTACCTATATTACTAACATGAAATAATGTATCTTTTGAGAAAAGTATCATAGAATATATAAAGCTTTAGTATCATAGAATAAAGTGAATGACATTTACATTTAAGAAAACATATTATTGATAACACTTTAAGTGTGTCTTGAAGCCACCATTTATTCTTAAATTTGATATCAAGTTTTTTTAAAGGACACTTTTAGGGTGTGTTCGGTACGACAAAGTTAGATGTTATTTATTCTGGAAAATGAAAGAGTTTCTTATTCATTTTTTTTATATTCGAAAAAGGCCAAAGGGTTAAAAGTACTCTTCAACTATTGGAAATGAATTAAATACACCCATCGTATGATTTTGGGGTAAAAAATATTCTTACCGTAGTAGTGACTCACTTTTACCCCTCAAAACTAACAACCACTTTCTATATTTATTTATTATTTATACTCAACATTCTACATGACATATTTAAGATTATAAGATTTAGTAACGGAATGAAAGATGTGCAGAATTGTTTCCTAGCGTTAAATATGTGTAAAATTAAATATACACTTATAACTTATAAGTAACA
>NC_064283.1:68491509-68522628 GCF_019186545.1 Solanum stenotomum | reverse complement strand
CGTTGTGAAACTTGTGCGATGCATGTGCACAACATACTATATAATTTGTTTGGGGCACTATTTCTTTTTAATATATAGTTTTTGGGTGCCTTGGTCCTGAAGTAATTGCATGTGCATGTGACATAAAAAATCTTGAATAAATTTAATTTTCTATCCTAACTTTGAATTATTGTTTTAAGAAATAATTAGCTCAATTATTATTACGAGTCTCAGTTCTGTTAAAAAAAATTGATTATTAGACGGAATATATTAATTCAAGCTGGACATATTATTCGAGGGATAATTTCTCATATGGTACTCATTCAATCAATAGTTATAATTTTAGAAAGTTATTTTTTTATTTTAATTTTTTCAACAAAGGAAGTAATTTTATAAGATATTAATTATGGACCTTTTTGGTTTGATTTTTAACTGTTTCTCTCTGGCCTTATTACTCTTGGAAGTGTCCATAGAGTTAATTTTAGAGTAACTTTCACATATAGCAAATATAAAAATTATATTTGTATGTTATAGCTATAGTTTGCATAATTGTGTTCCATAGCAAATTTTATGTTTGCTATGGAGCTTTTGATTTGTATAATTCGCTACAAACATCCAATTTTATACAAATTGTTCAGTTTTGTATAAATTCATTTATACATTGTAATTTGTATAATAAGATCTGTATTTGTATAATTATAAGTGTATAGTACACTTTTCTCTCGCTTTATACAAACACAAACACATTTTATACATTTTATACCGAAATGTATGAAATGGCTAATTGTACACCGAAAATGGCTAATTGTATACCGAATCAGATGACAAAAAAGGGATGTTTACTACAAATTACAATTAAAATAAATTATGACTATAACATTTAATTTGAATTAGTAGTTTGCTATTTCATACAATTTTCCCTTAATTTTATTTACACATTGTGGACATGTTGCTCAGATTGCAAACACAACTGCAGCCAATTTAACATATGACTCTCATGTCACGGTAACAAAAAAGACTTCTACCGTTCGCGCATTACTAAAGAGTGCGAAAGTCTTTATTTAATTTTCATTAGATCCAATATCGTTATAGATTTTAGTGACATTTACAAAGAGTGCTAAAGTGTAATTGTCTCTAGTAATTGCCTCTAATTAAAATAGGAAAAATCTTTTTGGCCAGAATGATATTTTATCTATGTTATTTTACCTTTTAAAACATTTTTACCCTTTCAAATTTAATACCTTTTAACTTAAAAATGGAAAAAAGATCTGTTTATTTTAAAATAAAAAAATATTATAATTTTAAAAATTTTCTGGCCAAATTTTTACCAAAATTTCTGGCCATTTAGCATTTCCCATTAAAATAATATGTTTACCAAAAATAAGCTATTACCAATAATTAACTATCGCATGCAATATAGAAGTCAGGTGGACAATAGGGTAAGTATGTGTTGAAGCAATCATTTCTTTAATTAATGACAAATTAAACATAAAATGAGAGAGTATAATTACAATTGAGACAATTACTTCTTACCTTTAAAGGCGCTTATGATAGCTAGAATAGTCTGTATAGCTGTGAGTATGAGGAGTATGATGGCTGTCATAGTTGAAGCTCCTATCCAAGGATTACTAAAATAATTGTGCTTCAAACTTGCCTTCATTCTGTTCCATGGTTTTTCATCACAATGTTTAACTGCTTCTAAGAATACTTTTCTGTAATAGAAGTTGGAATATGTAGTGACCCCATTTCCGATTTTGTTGAAGAGGCTAGCCACTTCTTTGTCCCCTCCTATCCAGTTTGCTATGATTTTTTGACGGCGAAGCAAACTCGCATCTTGATCTAAGTCGATTAGTTGATCCATAAAAATTGCATAATCATTGAAATATAAATATTGTAAATCAGTTGATTGTTGCTCACAAGCAATGAAATTTCTTGGGAGGGTTTCAGTACTATCTACCACATCAATAGAAGGTATTGTCATCAATCCGCCATTCTCAAACTTTATATCAAATAAACTTATCGTCGTATGATTGCAAATCTAACTCCAGCTTCGGAAAGCTCTGTTGCATTTGGCATGACCTTATTCCACTTGGTGTCATTAATGTCGTTTGACAATTTCATGCAATTCATCGGACATGAAGCAACGTGTACTACTTCAAGTAAATGTTTCATTTCAATATATGTCAGATCACATGAAAAATCGTGTTCCAATGAATATATCCCAAGTTAACAACATGGCTGAACAAAGTGATCGCCAGTTTTT
This sequence comes from Solanum stenotomum, assembly GCF_019186545.1. Classification (NCBI taxonomy): domain Eukaryota; kingdom Viridiplantae; phylum Streptophyta; class Magnoliopsida; order Solanales; family Solanaceae; genus Solanum; species Solanum stenotomum. The sequence continues at coordinate 68,520,386 of NC_064283.1, read as the reverse complement.
CCAATGGTAATTCTCCATGTTTCGCTGTCATTAAATGAAGCCATTTGAGGACAACGAAAGGAAGTTGGTTTTCTAGTAACAACAAGTCTCGGAGTATTTGATTATATTTGTAATCAACAAAATTGATAATTTTGTCTTCCCCTTTTGGATATATTTCAGAACGCTCTCGAATAAACGCAACCACAAAGCAACCATCAAGCAACAACATTTTGCAAAATTCATTAGTATCGACATCTTCTATATTGTCGTAACACATTAGTAAATCCTCCTTCTCATCCTCCAACATTTTGATGCACGTTTGCACATCAAGCTCCTCTTCTCGTTGAAGAAACCGTTGTAGGTACAATAGTTTGTACTTTTTCATTGGACGAAGTTGAGCATTTTTCCTATGGTAAGGACCAATAGAGACCATCTTTGGTGTATAAGCATCTGGATTTGATTCATGTAGCCGCACATTTACTTTGAATATGGTGTACTCGATTTAAAAGATGATTTGCGCAAATCCTCAAACATTTTATCAAAGATTTGATTTATACTTTTCTTTGTTTGCGACCCTGATGGATCTTCATCATTTGTTTCCTTGATCTGCGTTTAAAAAAGTTGTGCATATATACATCATCGTTTAACAAATTATCTATATTTACCTTTTTCGTTAACAAGACGAATTAAAAAAAAGTAACTTAAAACTGCTTTTTTTTTTTTTTAATTTTAAAAATGCCAACAAGACTTTTAAAACTTACTTCACCCGACATATTTTCTTTACTCCTCCAGACCCGACTCAATTTTTTAAAAAATCCATAAGGTGTAAAACCATAGTTTGTGAATATGTTAGGAATTATGAGGTAGACCTAAAATCAGATGAAAGGAAATAGTCTAAAAAATTCTATATTTAATTGCCAAAAGAAAAGTGGGTTAATGAAATAAAAAACTAAATTGATAGAGAGATACCTCATCTTTTTCCGTTTGGAGAAGCAGTGTGGAGTTTGGTTATCTATTGAGGTAATCTCAATGGAGTGTGCCATCCCTCTTTCTTCAATTCTAATTCCTACAAAAAACACATTCTTTTTAATTTCAATAAAAACTACTAAAATGTCGATAGAATATCTTCTAACAACAATTTTTATGTCAAATACGTGAAAATCAAGCGATTTAAAACTTTATTGTCTAAAACATGTTTATTAGGAACATTTTATACATAATCCAAGTATTCAATAGGTATACTCTTTAGTATAAGTACTTAAAGGAAAAACATCGGACAAATTTAAAGGGCATTTTCTTGTTGCCCTTACTAGTAGTCATAGGACTATATATTCTTGTAGTTTCTTGTTCTTCAATTTTTATTGCTATTTATGATTTCATATAGTTTAATTAGAATATTATTTTAGTGTAATACTATTTTCCTATACTATCGAAAATATATCCAAAATAGCCTCTTTATCTCAGGCAAGGTCTGTGTACACTCTACCATCTCAAACTCCACTTTGTGGAACTACATTGGATATGTTGTGTTGCTGTTGTTATGTAAGAGTCACAACTCACAAGTAGAAGTTAGAACACGATACTAAGTATACTTTCGTAGAATTTTAATTTGATTAAAACTCTCTAAACACTTTTACAAATTTAAAAAGTGATGAATCAAGGAGATATGAAAGACGGAAATAATAAAGTTCTATTCCACTATTTTATTGTAATGTAAAAATATGGAGTTAAACGAAGATAAACAAATTGAAACGGAGGGACTCAAGAACGGAGTCTACTAAAGAAAGATATCAAATATCTTGCAGCTTACTATACTCAAATTGATAGAATACCTTGTAACTCAATAGGTAAGAACTAGTTTGGTTTCAAAATGAGTAGCATATTAGTAGGTTTAGGAGATGGAACTTTAGGTACAATTGAGACAATTACTATATACTTACTTAACGACATTTATCTAGAATGTTGGTTACTAAATATCTATATTATATTATTGTCACTAAATATAATATAGCGATAATTATAGTATTCTCACAAAATTATTTATTTGTTGTAGTGTATTGGATGGGATGTTGTAAAAGGCATTTAAAAATTACCTGATTCAAAATGGACTAGCTGGAGTGTAGTTGAGTTTCTTCTTAAATTCTTTTTCTCTGCTCAACTTTTATGAAGGTGAAGGAATATAAGAGATGGTGAATATAAAATTTTTATATGGGTATACTATATATAGATTAATTTTTCTTTAATTTGTGTAATTGCAAACCTGCCTATATTACTAACATGAAATAGTGTGCATTTTGAGAAAGTTATCTTAGAATAAATAAAGTTTTAGTATCATCGAATAAAGTGTATATAGAGATTACATTTAAGAAAACATATCATAGAATACACTTTGAGTGTGTGTTCAAGCCACTATTTATTCTAAAATTTGAAATCAAGTATAATTGAAGAACAACACTTTTAAGGTAAAACATATCATAGAATAAAATTTTGTGTGTGTTCAAGCCACTATTTATTCTAAAATTTGATATCAAGTATATTGAAGAACAACACTTTTGAGGTGTGTTCAGTATGATGGAAGATTTGCTATTTTTTCTGAAAAAAATTATTTATTTTTAATATTTTATAAATAAGTTGAAAATAAGAAGTTGAATATAATATTTGTATAAAATTTGAGCAAGCACAATTAAGGTCGGCATGGGGGTTAAGGATGTGAGGGTATTGGGGATGAGGAATATGAGATTGGTACATAGGCGTATTCAAAATTTTAATAGGTGCATTATTTTGAAAAGGACGATCTACGATATATTTTCTTAGATTGGAGAGAAGAAACCATTTTGTGTAGTTGATTTTCCTCTTTAAGAATATGATCCAAGAACAATACGCTCCGTTTCACTATACTTGCCTTTAAGGGTGGGCATTTAGTATTCAATTTGGGATTTTCGAATTTTAGATTTGGTAATTCGGTAATTGATAGTTAAAAATAGATACCAACTATCAATTTTTTAAATTTTGGTTCGATAATTCGGTAACCTTTAAATTAAACTTTGGTTTGATATGATATTCGGTAATATCGTGTTGAAGTTATAGCCAACTGTATCACAAAGTTAATACAATTTATCCAATTATTTCTATTTTTTTTATGTGGCGACACGATATAATAGAAGATTAAAAGTAAGAAGGTATTAAAAAATAAAAATTGACACAACTAACAAGTAAGAAGGCATAAAAAAAAAATAAATTACCTCCACTCGTCGTCCGGGCTTTGAGTTATTTATTCTTATTCTCACTCAAGTGATATAGGGAGGGAAGTTCAACATTTTTGAAGAGGAACAAAACATGATGGAGTTTTGTGACTACATAAATGTAACTTAAATATAATTTTCTATTTTAACTTTGAATTATTTTTCAACAAATAATCAACTCAATGATTTAGAGTCTCATTCTATATAAAAAAAAATTAATTATCAGATGGAATATATTANACTTGGTAGTTTCCACCTCTTGTTCAGAGTTGAGACCTGAGATTTGACGGAGGACTTAAAAAACCATCTCCAGACACTTTACACCCAATCATTTCAGATAACACTTACATTCTTTCTATTACCGGGGCTGCTGGCACATACTACAAAGATGTAATTGAATTCTTGAGCAAATCATAGAATGAAACATATTGTAGAAAACTTACCCTTTTGATTTTTTTCCCTTGTTGCTCTTGCTTATCCTCTAGATAATATAGTATATAGTAAGAGGATTGCAAATTTATAATACAAAAACCGATTATTTTTAATTATTTAAAATTGTTATATGTAATGACAACTGGAGTCCAGAAGTGTTCAAAAATAAAAAGTCAACAAGGTATAGTTGTACTAATTGCCGATTGATAATCCACGTAAAAGAAATAGAATCATATAGTTAAATAAATTTCATTATAATAATCATTTGTTATAACAATATTTTATTATAATAATTTAATTTTCTTCGGAATCAATTTTTCATGCCATATTTTACTTTTCTATGACAACATGTTATTTAAAATAACAATGACATTTATTATAGCGGTATACTCTTTGTAAAATTACCCTGTGTAACTATCATACTCACATAATATTGTATTTAGAAAAATTATAATTATGAATATTTCAAGAAAAAAAATCGTATTCAAACCGTACCATCATTTATGGTCATAACTTTATAAGAAAAAACTAGTTGTATTTGTCTTTTTTTACATTCGCTCTTTCTAATTTTCTTATTAAATTGGTTAAGAAATAAATTTTCTTTTTTTGTTGGTACATAAAATCATTAAACTATTTTTGTTTACTTTTATTTATAAATCAAATTTATAATAAAAGTCAATTAATAATATTTTTAAAATTTCATATCGAATTGAATCAACACAAACAAACAGGTTTTTCTAGTACATATTCACGTACTAAATATCCTAATTAAATTCGTCTTTGATAATTGAAATTGAAGGAGAGAATGAGAATTTGAGGGTAAATTTGTCTAACTATTAACTATTATAAAATTGAAGGATAGAATGAGAGTTTCTTTTAAGTTAAATTTGATGAAAAATATATTTTAAAATATTAATTAAAATTTATATAATTTGATTTTGAAAAAGCAAAACATGTTAATGAATAATTAATATAACAGGAAGGAAGTACTAGCTTGAAATAAATTTATTCAATACATATTTTTTGACGACAGGAGCATTTCTTACACTTTTGTGACGAAAATTTATCTTACTTGCAAATTATTATTTTTGTTCAGTTTGAAGAAAAAATGACGCAATTAATATATATTCAAGTTATAGATATTTGTGTGGCTATAAATCATCTTATTAATGGTAAAATTAGAAGTTTAAAGTTACATTATTTCTAACTAAGCATGACGTTCTTTTCGAATGGACTAAAATTTAAAATATACCACATAATATGTCCATTGTAACATCTCGCTAATTAAAAGAACTAGAAAGAGCAAAAAATTGGAAATAATCATTTTAGGAAAGAATGGAAAATCTAGAAATTTGTCAAGTTGTGTTAAGTTTGGGTTTTTGGTCAACTTCAAACGACCATAACTCCTAGCTCAAAATGAGTTAGGTGTGCTTCCAGATACCTTAGGAAATATCTTGGAATTATCTTTCCAACGCCGCCGAGTTTACGCGATTCCGAGTTCGTATGAGTGAGATATGCCCTTTGGAAGTTGGGCTGTTTGGATAAGAAAAGTCCAATCCGAATTTTGGAAAGGTGTTTTGGTCTTTTCCATACCCTATTATTTTAATTTCGTTTTTGGTAATTAGTTGGGGGTCTAAACTGAACTTGGTCAGTTTACGCTTTACAATATTGAGTTAGGGTTTTTAGAGAAGAGAAAAGAAGAGAAAAGAGGAGAAGAAGCAAGAATCGTCAAATTATCTAAGCTAAGATTGTGGATTTCGTCAAGGGGTGATCCCTACGAGGTATGTGAGACTTTCATAGCGTTGTGTTCGTTCACCCACGCGCCAAACATGTTTAGTTTAGGAAAATTCGTTCTAAAAAAGGTTGAAAGTTTGATGTTCTTCATATGTATTCTTGAATTTGTTTTCGTTCTTGAATTGGGCTGAATTGAGAAGTTTATGAGATCTTTACGTCGAGTTTTAGAGTTGTTTTGAGTTAGGTTCTTAGGTACAAATGCTGGGTATCTAAATCTAAAGAGAATTTGAGAAAAAATAGTCGAGTTTAGGCAAATTGGGACTGGAAAATGAAGAAGGAAAAAGTTGGGCGAATCTGGGCAGTGGGGCCGCATCGTGGACCTGCTCCTCAGATTTGAGAAAAGTTGCTTTGCGGAGCGGTCACGGACCGTTCTGCCTCAAAAGTTATTTTCGCGACCAAATAATTAAATACATCTCCGCGTCGCGGACCTGCTTTCAAACAGTGATTTCTTGATCTTTTCTCATGTTTAACTACCTACAAACACTCCTACTAAACATCATGTGATCGTTCCTATCACAAATCACCATCCTTGAAATATCCATAATCCAATTCAAGGAAAGTTAAGAGTCAAGTCAAGAGAAGTCAAGAATCAAGTTAAGAGAAATTCATAAAGTTTTCAAAAGTCTTTTACAAACGTTTTAACGTTGTTTTAAGACTTAAGTTTTAAGTTAAGCAAAGAGTAAAGAGTTGAGTTCATTTCTTCAAAGATTATACGAGAACTAAGTATTCCCAAGAGTTTAAATATTTTCAATTTTGAACAAGAAAGGGAAACACCAATTTCCAAGAGAGCTTTTAAGCTAAGTTTTGAGTAATTATTCCAAATCAAAGAAAGAGTTTTGTTTTTACAAACACATGAGCTAAGTACATTTTGGGAGTAGTATTGAGCATCGATATAGGGACACGAGGTCATAATAACTCAAGTCTCCATAAACCATGTAGCCATCATGGTTGTAAAGGATCATACTTTTTAGATGACTCATTAAGTGCTTTTTAGCATAGACTAGTGGATCCACTTAGTTAAAGCATTCTATATGACGGCAAAGTATAGGATAGTTCTGGCAGCGTGGGCAATATGCTGCATCACCACTTAGGCTCATAGTGGTGGTTGTCGGTTAGAGAATCTCCCACAGTATTATATTACTTTTATGTAATTGAGTTGTTATTGTATTTCTTTAAATACATTGAGTTGTCATTTACTATTTTAAATGCTTTGTATAAACTGCACCCTTATTGTTGTTTTTACTTTGCATTGAGTTGAGTTATTCTTGAGTTGAATAAAGCCAAGGTAAGTGTTCCTTTTAGATTATTTTCAAGCATATGTTATGTTTAGCATTCCAACTCGCATACTCATACATTTAATGTATTGATGCTAGTTGGCCTACATCGTCTTATGATGCAGACATAGGTAATCAGAATCAACATCCAGCGCCTCGTTGATCCAGTTGAGCACTTAGAGTCAGTTGGTGAGCCTCCTAGCTTTCCGGAGGATCCTTTTTATTGCTTTCAGTATTTTAGTTCATTAGGATGTTGTGGGTCTTGTCCCGGCGTCCATCTCAGTTATTTAGAGGCTTCATAGATAGAGTAAATTGATGTTAGTTTATGAGTCTTTACTTTCCCTTTTCAATTAAGTTAAGACTTGAGTTGCCACTTTAGCCAAGTTGAATGTTTGACCTTTAAACTTTCTAAGTATTTTATTAAACAGTTGAGTATAGATGCATTGAATCCTTGTATTTATGCTTTTAAGTTTCTCGCTGAGTAAGTAAGCAAGCCAGGCCAAGGGTTCGCTTGGACTCAAGTGCTTGCTATGTCCCGGGTGTAGGCTCGGGGCATGACAAACTTGGTATCAGAGCATATAATTTAAGAGTCATCGGGAGTCTATGAAGTCGTGTCTATAGAGTCTTAGTTATCGGTGTGAAGCGGCCACATCTATAATTAGGAGGCTACAACATTTTAGGAACTATCTCAATTTCTTCATACTCATTTTGTGCGATAGAGTTCATCTCTATACAGTTTCTTTCTAACTCGTGCTTACATGTAACCGATTGTGAGCTGGCCTATGGTCGAGAGTGTCTTCATGAGGTGTTTCTTTCCTCGTGAGCTAAGAGAAGCAAAACGATGGTTGCTGATATGAGGAGCAGGATGAGTTTATTCGTTGTTGGGTTGACTCGTCTGTCAAGTAAGGAAAGTAAGGTAGCCATGCTAATAAGTGACATGGATATAGCAAGGTTGATGATCTATATTCATGTCACGCCCTGAGTTTACACCCTGGGCGGGACCGGCACTCGGAGACCATTGCTGGCCCCAAACGAACCCTTGGCCTGGCTTTCTTAACTCAGCGGAAACCTAACTCAACAGAATAACTTCATGCAAAGAAAGTCATAAGACAACTTAACTGATACAAAGCTGGCCAACAAGGCACCTTGGGTCTCAAAATAGGATATTTACATATATACATAGATAAGAGACTCAACGCTAACTGACTAACTGTCTATGAAGCCTCTAAATACTGAGATGGATGTTGGGACAGACCCCGCAACACCCTAATAAAACAAAACTAAGAACACAAAATAATTGAGTCCTCCGAAATGCAAGGAGGCTCACCACTAACTCTGGAGTGCTCAGCTAGATCAACGGCGTGTTGGATGCTGATCCTGGGTACCTGTGTCTGCATCATAATAAGATGCAGGCCAACATGCATCAGTACATGGAATGTACGAGTATGCGAGCTGGAAACTAAGCAACATAGGCTAGAAGGAGATCTGGTAGAAACTGAATAGTTTACCTGGCTCAACTCAACTCAACCTGACTGACTTCTTTCAATATAAGGCAAATTAAAACAAGTACAATATAAAGAAAGACTGTTTAAAACCTGCTATAAACTCTGTGTGTATACAAAGATACAATAAGCCTGAGATGTATATAAAAATACAAATGAACTGATGTATATAAAATACAATACTTTCTGTGTATGAAAATACAATAACTGCTGTGGGAGTTTCTCTAACCGACAACCATCACATGAGAGCTATAGTGATGATACAACGATCGACCTCACGCTGCCAGAGCATCTTATACCCGGCCAAAGGTATAAGACCTGAACTGCCTAATGGATCCACTAGTCTATCTGGAAAAGGATTCATCTAAAAAGTATAATCCTTTTCTACCCATGGTGGCTAATATGGTTCTATGGAAACTGTGGGTTCTTTGAACGCTCCCTCAATTTGGTGCTCGATACTACTCCTAAAAAAATGTACTAGCTCTTATGTTTTCAAAACATATTTCTTCCTGCTGATATGAGATAATTACTCAAAAACTAGCCCGAAGGCTCTTTGGAAATCTCAGTTTCCAACCTTGTTTAAATGTAAAAACATTTCTTTAAAACTTCTTTGGGAATACATAGTTCCCTAATAACTTTGAGAAATGAACTCAACTTTAAACTCTTTACTCAACTTGGAACTCTTGACTCTTTACTCTTTTACTTGACTTGCAACTTGAGCCTTAGAATGAAGTGAAAACGTTCAATGAAGACTCTTGAAAAGCTTGGAGGGCTTGCTTGAACTTACTTCTTAACATTGCTTGACTTGACTCTAACTTCACCTTAGCTTGATACTAACTCGCCTTGAATTGAATTTTGAATTCAAGGTGTATGATCACACGCATTTAGATGAGTTCGGGATGTTTAGAAACACTTTGGGGTGTTGGAATCAACTAGGGAACATAGGTATAACACCTAGGAACATGCATGAGAAAGTGTGGAAAGAAAAGGAGAACATAGTGTCTTTGGCGCTCTGCAAGGCACGGAGCGCCAGCCCTCAAAGCTCAGAGGGCACCTGCTGGTGCTCTGAGAGGCGCGCCGCCCCAAGGGCTGGACTTCAGAGTCCCCTTTGGGGCGCGCTGGCAGGCGCGACGCGCCAACCTCTTGCCGAGAAACTCCGACTTTTCTTTCTTGTTTTGCCAACTCTAAATCACGCTTTCTTCAATGGATTCAACCCCAAACACTAAGGATCATAAAATCACTCAATATACTTGAGATTCAACTCAAATACACAACCACAACATATCCCACAACCAACAATAACTTCAACAACACAATCAACAACATCAACAACACAAACCAACAACCTCAACAGCACAATCCAATCTTTTCTCAATAACAAAATGAGTTGGTGTGTGGGGGAAAGGATCAACCCATCACTATGAACTCACATACCTTGGTAGGGATCACCCCCGACGAAAACCCACGATGATCTTGACGAATCTTTGCTTGATCTTCCCTTTCTCCTCTTGTTCTCCTCTTCTTCTCTTCTTCTCCTCTTCACTCTCAAGAACCCTAACTCTTTCTCTTTTAAAATGGGACAAAAATGATCCAAAATCAGCCTAACACACAATATAATCCCAAAAGAAATGGCTAGGGAAAAGACCAAAATGCCCTTAAAATTTCCGGACGGATTCCCTGCCAACTGCCCAACATTCAAAGGGCATAAATCGCTCATACGAACTCGGAATTGAGCAAACTCGGTGGAGTTGGAAAGATCATTCCAAGGGCTTTCCAAACATAACCGGAACTACTTCTAAATCATCATGAGCTAGGAGTTATGACTGCTCAAAGTTGGCCAAAACTCATTGATTTTCCACACTTAACCAAATTTCCAGATTTTAAATTTTTTCCAAAAATGACTATTTCCAATTTCAAGTTTTTTCATAGTTATTTCAAATTTGCGGATGTTACAGTTCAGCAGGTTGAGGAGGAGAAGCTGAGGGATAAGAAGGAATTCAGGAATAAGAAAGCTAAGACAGGAAATGAGTCCGGGCAGCAAAGAAGTAATGTTAACCGTTCGTCCTTTCAGCAAAAGCAAAAGGGACCTGCTCTATCATCTGCTAGTGCACCTGCACCCAGAAACAAATGAGAGTATAATGGTCAGAATTCGTAGAACTTTAGAGCTAGACCTGCGCAGTCTCAAGGTAGTGTGGCACAAGGAGGTAACTGGGCTCATGTATGTGCTAAGTGTTGTAGAACCCACCCAGGTAAGTGTTGCGATGGTTCCACATATTTTTTCAAGTGTGGACAAGAGGGTCACTTCCTAAAAGATGCCCCAAGAACCGACAAGGTAATACGAATTAGGGCAATAGAGCCCAATCTTCATCAGTTGCTCCACCAGATAGGGCTACACCTAGATAAGCTACTTTCGGTACTGGTGGATGATCAAACCGCCTCTATGCGATCACTAGTCGTCAAGAGCAAAAGAACTCTCCAGATGTTGTCACTGGTACAATCAAAGTCTTTTCTCTTGATTGTGCTTTGCTAGATCCAGAAGCAAGTTTATTTTTCGTAACTCCGTATATTGCAAAAAAATTTGATGTTCTTCCTGAGAAACTTTGTGAACCCTGTTGTGTTTCTACACCTGTTGGGGAGTTTATTCTAGCGAAGCGAGTATATGTGATTGTGTCATTTCCATCAATCACAAGAACACCATGGTTGATTTAGTTGAGTTAGACATGGTGGATTTTGATGTCATTCTAGGTATGGACTGGCTTCATGTCTGTTATGCATCAATAGATTGTAGAACTCGAGTAGTCAAGTTCTAGTTTCCTAGTGAACCAGTTATAGAGTGGAAAAGCAGTTCAACAGTGCCTNCATTCTAGGTATGGACTGGCTTCATGTCTGTTATGCATCAATAGATTGTAGAACTCGAGTAGTCAAGTTCTAGTTTCCTAGTGAACCAGTTATAGAGTGGAAGAGCAGTTCAACAGTGACTAAGGGTCGTTTTATTTCGTACCTTAAGGCGAGAAAGTTAGTTTCCAAGGGGTGTGTCTATCACTTAGTCCGAGTTAATAACTCTAGTGTTGAGCTACCTCCTATTCAGTCAGTTCCTATAGTAAAAGAGTTTCCAGAAGTCTTTCCAGATGAATCAAATTGTTGGGTTTGAAAATATCACGGCATCATTCAGAAGCTTACAACTGCAAATAATGTTTGGGATAAGTCAGGTGACAACTAAAATTAGAGAAAAGGCTCAAATATATCATCGAACTTTGAAAAAAAGCTCATCTATGCGTGCATCAGTTAAAAGTTTGGCTTATCTATGCCATTTCCGTTTCAGAAAAGGCTCACTCATACCATTATTTGTTAACTGAAAACAATTTCGATTTTACAAAATTACTTTTTACATGTGGTCTATGATTCGGCCACACCATTAATTAAATCATTTTTTAAAGAGAAAAACTCAAATATATCATCGAACTATGAGAAATGGAAAAAAGTTCATCTATGCCATCTGTTAAAAGTTTGATTCATTTATACTATTTTAGTTAACAAATAGTGGCATGGATGAACCATTTCTAAACCAAAAATGACATAGAAAACAAACATATCCATATTTGTTGATTTAAAGGGTATAAATGATGAAGTTCAAAATGAAAAAGCTAAATATAGTCAATACTTTCAATCTCTTAACACTATATTGTAAATCTTGCACAATATTTTAGAATCTCCAAATGCATCTCTATATATAGATCCCAAGCAGTCCCAATACTATAAGGAAAAAAATTCTCCTATTCTAACAAAATGGTGTAACAGAAAGGAGGAATAGAACACTATTGGACACGAAAGCAAATTTACCCATCTCCTTCCGGGAGAATGTGTTATTGACTGCAACCTACATATTAAACAAAGTGACTTCTAAGAAAGGACACTACCCAATGTTGGCGTATTTTGCCATTGCAGAAAATGAATCAATTGGAAGAGAGCGCTACAATTTTATGCAGGTTTGTAACATGCTTATATTGTTTTGCAGTTACTTTGAATTTTAGATCTTAATATGCTGGCTTGCATAAGGCAGGTTTTTAACTGCTTTTAATGTATAGTTCTGTGTTCTATTCACCGACTAGTTAATGGAAGTTGCTGCTTTGATGTTAAGGACTATAGGTTGCATTGCAGAACAAGTTGTAGCATTTCTTGATGCCCTTTTTTGTGTAGAGTCCTCTTTCAGTGAAAGTATTTAGCCATTCAATGCAAGGTTTTCTAGTGATTTTTTAGGATTCGACTACCATGTGTTACATTGTGCACTTAAAGGATGCTCAAGAGTGATGGCTTCTTAGACGTGGCTAATAAGTTACTAAATATAAAGACTAAGACTCATTTGAGGAAACTAAGTAACTAAATATTCAGCAATAGCTTTAGAAAGATCGTTACAAAAAGGTTGTCACATATTTGGCGCAAGTCTATAACTCCTTAGCGACCCAAAATACGCACATACTTCGACGTTTTATGCTGTATTGTACTCTTTTGTGGTACTCATCTTCATTTTCTGTGTAGTTGTACCTGGGAATTTCGTTCCGTGAGTGTCGAAACAAAGTGATGTTTTTTTTTGTATAGTTTGCTCTCTTTTCTTTTTTACTTCTGGGAAAAGAAAGCATATTTGGTTTTGATCAAAACAGAGGGATTTATTGCATTTTCATATGCTTGTGTGGAGTCATGAGTTAAGTGTTTGTTCTCTGGTTAAATAATGGAAGTTTTGTCCAGTTTTTAGCCCAAGAAAACAAACATATCCATGTTTGCTGATATTAAGGGTATAAATGATGAAGTTCAATAATAAAAAAGCTAAATATAGTCAACTTGTTTGTTGGAAATCAAGATAACAGAAAGATATGAACTCTAATGTGGAAGGAACATTTTTTGGAAAGGAAGAAAACATGAAGTCCTTTTGACTGAAATATTCAAAAATAGAGTTTTTTGTGAGTATATACTAGGTGGTACAACCTTCCTCAGGTAGAAGTTTTGAAAAATGACTATCTTGTGAAAGTCTTAACTACTGTGATGTAGAGCTCCCGTTAGACTACCTGTTTCTCTTCTTGTTATTCTTAGAGGTTATACCTTGTTAAACACAACTTCTTTTGCTATGTTGCCACTTAAAAAATTTCAACGGACAGAGGTTGTTCAGAAAATATAAAGAAAGGAGACTTCTCCCCATTGTATACGTTTTCGGAAAGGCTACAGTAGACATGCAGTTGTCATGAAGCTAGTCGGATTCTCGACTTAATCCCACTTGTGAATGTTTGCATGACCACCTGTTGAATGCAATAATTTTTAAGCTACTAATCTGGAAGGCCAACCACTTCCTGAATATTTCAGTGTCGATGGAAGCCTTAGCTGTTTCATGGAGAAGACAAAATCTTCCTGAATATCACAAATTTATTTGATGTATATATGATGTTCTGTGAGTATGCGTCCTTGATTTTGGTCTTCTACGATTACTCACAATCCCATATTTACTTGTGCTTGTGCAGAAAATGCTTTTGCCTTGTGGTCTTCCACCTGAAAGGGAAGACGATTAAGAGTTGCAACAGATAGCACCCTTTCAGACTCAGACCTCTGTCAAGCCTAAAACTTTGCTGCTTTAATCTCCAGTTCATAACATGTAAGGTTGATTTGATATGAAAGATTTGACTTGTATTAATCTGAGTGATCTAGCAAAAGCACATTTTGAGTTGTATTTTCATGTTCAACTAAGATGCATATACATTTCAAGTTCATTAGTTGTTTTTTCGTGCTCAAGTGCCTAAGAGAGTGGTCAAACATCGAGTAGCTGCTATATAGTTGTGGTAAATGTTTTTGGTAGAAACTCAGTTGGAATGTTTGAACTTTAACCCCCCAAAATATCCAAATGGCCAGCTGATGGCTTGGGTAGGGCCAATCTATATTGAAGGAGTTATGTGTTGGCTTGCGTAGTGGATAAAGTTATCTGATATATGTCGTTGGTAGGAGGTGACATGTATAGATACTTGAAATAAACTAAATTAGCATTCAAACTATAAAAACTCAATACAAAAGGGGGACATGAAAAACTCATAAGCTTATCAACATGTACACATGCTAATTACATGTATTGTTAGGAAACACTACAATTAAGACAATCATGAGAATTACTTCTTAATGGAACCTGTGAAAGCTAGTATAGTCTGTATAGTTGTGAGTATGAGAAGTATGATGGCTGCCACAGTTGAAGCTCCTACCCAAGGATTACTAAAATAATTGTGTTTCAAGTTTGCCTTCATTCTATTCCATGGTTTTTCACAATGTTCAACTGCTTTTCTGCATTCTTCTTTGTAATAGAAGTTGGAATAAACACCGACTCCATTTCCAATTTTGTTGAAGATGCTAGCTACTTCTTTGCCCTCTCCTATCCAGTTCTCTATGATTCCTTTCTGGCGAAGAAAATTCACATCTTTATCTGAGTCAATAAGATAATCCATGAAAGTTGCAAAATCACTGAAATATTTTGGTTGTACATCAATTGATTGTTGCTCATAAGCAATGAGATTTCACAGGAGGATTTCTGTATCATCTTCGACTTGAAAACAAGGAATTGTCATCAATCCATTCTCGAACCTTATACTGTCAAATAAATTTGTGTTATCCCCAGGGTTGTCTTCTTTAACAAAGCTAACTCCAGCTTCGAAAAGCTCTGTTGCATTTGGCATGACCGTATGCCATGTTATGCCATCTTTTGAGTTTTTCATGGGATTCCCATAACATGAAAATATGTGTACTACATGAAGTAAATGTTTGATATTTTCTGCATTACATTCTATCTCTCCAAAGGATTCAGGGGTGATTTTTGACAAGTCAATGAAAAAAGTAAACGAATTAATCGCCAGTATTGCCAATGGTAAATCATCATCTTGCTTTGTCATGTGATGAAGCTTGTCGAGGACAAAGAAAGGAAGTTGGTTTTCTAGTAAGATCAAGTCTCTGAATATGTAACAATCTTTAATATTGATAATTTCTTCTTCTCCTTGTAGACACATTTCACAGTACTCTCGAATAAACTCAACCACAAAACAACCATCAAGCAATAACATTTGGCAAAATTGACTATCATTGCCAAGGTCGTCTATATCTTCGTAACACTTTATTGCTTCCTCATTCAACTCCTTCAATTCATTGATGCAACTTTCCACATCAAGCCCCTCTTTTCGTTGAAGAAACCTTTAGGTATAATAGTTTGTGCTTTTCCATTGGATGAAGTTGAGGATTTTTCTTATGGTAAGGACCGATAGAGATCATCTTTGGTGTATAAGCATCTGGATTTGATTCACGTAGCCCTACATTTACTTTGAATATGGTACACGATTCAATAGATGAATAGTCCAAATCCTCAAACATTTCATCAAAGATTTGATTTATAGATTTCTTTGTTTTTGACCATAATGGATCGTGACCATTTGTTTCCTTTATGTCGATTAAATGATCCACTTTCCTCCCTTCTTCTATCTATATATAATAAGACTCATTGTTAAAATTCAACACATTCACACGATGAATATTGTAAAGATCGATGCATATGATAAAACCATGACTAGTGAATGTGTTAGGACCATGAGATAGACCTAAAATTACATCGAAGCAATTGGAAAAAATTGTTTTATATAGTTGAGAGAGACCTCATCATTTTCAGTTTGAGGAAGTAGTGGAATTTGATCATCTATTGAGGTCATCTCAATGGAGTGTGCCATCCCTTTTTCTTCAACTCTAATTCCTACATAAGATATGCATCCCAAATTAATGGCAATTTGAGATAGTATTAGATAATATAACGACATTTATATTATTGTTGTCAAATAATTGTCGCAAAATCCTTTGCGTAAAACATTTAAAAATTACCTTATTTTGTTGTTCATAAATTGAAAATGGACTTGTTGGAGTGTACTTGAGTTTCTTCAGGAATTAAGTATAAGAGATGGAGAATATAAACTTCTATATGAGTACTATTTATGTATATTACTAACATGAAATAATGTACATTTGAGAAAAGTATCATAGAATAAATTAAATAAAGCTTTGGTATCATAGAATAAAGTGTAATGACATTACATTTAAGAAACATATCATAGAATAACACTTTTAAGTGTGTGTTGAAGCCACCATTTATTCTTAAATTTGCTATCAAGTTAAGTTGAAGAAGAACACTTTCAGAGTGTGTTTGGTATGACAATTTTTTTTTCCTGAAAAATAAGTGAGTGTCTCTTTTAGTTTTTAACGTTTGATAAATAAGTTGAATATATATATATATACTAGATAATTTTAAGCCCGTGATACGGGCCCAATATAATGAAAGGACTATTTACGGGTTCAATATTACAATATTATATATATTTATAATAGAAATTTAATTAGTTTTCAAAAAGAAAAATTATTATGACATTTTCAAATAAACATGATACAAATAATAATAAAATATCAGATGCTCCAGTGCTCATTATAACATCATGTCAAACATATATATTCGAATTAAATAATTAATTTAATGGTATTCTTTTTCTATTTTATTTGAAAATTATTCAAGAGAATAGATTAAAATTATTCTCAATATATTAACAATTTCATAAAATATATGAAGCAATAAATTCTACTATTCACCTATAGATTAATTTTGAATACACTTATAAATTTGTTTTAAAGGTGTTTAACAAACAAAAATAACGACCTATTTGATGAAAATTAGAATGAATCATCTCATTATTTACAAAGTGATAAAGGATAAGAAAAAAAGTTATGACTTTATATCTTGTCTTTATATTCATTAAAATTAGGAGAACAATCTAGTATAGTAACAATTTTTTTTTTTCTAAAGTAATTTATATACCCGATGAATGAATGTTGTACCTCAAATAATTAGATGTTAAAAATATTAACAAAAGTTAATATAATTATAGATTGCAGTAATTTATATAACTTGATAAAAATGATTTTAACTGATGATAAAATAATAGTACTTAATAAACAATATATGTTTCTCAATAAATTATATAATGGCATATATGTTCTATGAAATTTTGGGATTATACATAAAAAGAGAAATCAAGTAAATTAGATACTTCAACAAGTATCTTTACAATCCAGAAAGAAAAGCAACACCATGAAATTGAAAAGTCTAAAGAGAACCAAAGAAAATGACATAACATGCTCCGAAATTTTTGAAAATTTTGTTCTTGAAGAGCTTGCTCACTGATTGCATTCCTTATGAATTACGCCTTTGGAGAATTGCAATTGTGATTGATATTGGATTTAACATATTAACTGGTTCATTATCATATTCATTAGAATGTTTGAAAAATGTGGATCAATTGAATTTTGTTGAAAATTTGTTATATGGACAAGTTCCAGAAGTGATGTGTTCACTAAGAAATAATGAATTATACTTTTGTCTTATAATTGTTTTACAAAAGTAGGGCCATTAGGGAATAGATGAAAAATGAAGTTCTTAATGTTGAAAAAATTGTGTTATTAGTCTTCCTAATAAGAGATTTATACTGAAGTGTGTAATATTTAGAACTATTTAATTTTCTTGATATCATTCTTGGTAGATTTTTGTTAGCGTAAAATTACATTTTTACCCTTGATCAAAACATAATTCACTTAATATATAAAAAGATGTATCTAGAATTATTTACTATCTTTCTTAATAGATTTTTGTTAGAATGAAATTATATTTTTACCCTTGGTCGTCCTACATATTATTAATTTTTATCACACTTATTTCTTTTCAAGTATATTAATTAGAGCCAAAATAAAGGTGAAAATAATTAATTCATAATGAATTTTTATATTAAAGTAGTCATTTTTGATAAGCATAATGAATAGAAAAAAAAATTAAGCATTAAATTAACGTAATAGTAAAATAGAGTAATGAATAGATATTATAATAACTCACAAAAAAAAAGAAAGTGAAGTAATAACAAAATAAGTTAATGGTAATAACAATAACAAAAGATGTTTCTAGAACTATTTAATTTTCTTGATATCATTCTTGGTAGATTTTTGTTAGCGTGAAATTACATTTTTATCCTTGATCATAATTCACTTAATATATAAAAAGATGTTTCTAGAATTATTTACTATCTTTCTTAATAGATTTTTGTTAGAATGAAATTACATTTTTACCCTTGATCGTCCTACCACTTCACTCTTCTATATAATAGAAATATACATATATATATATATATATATATATATATGTGTGTGTGTGTGTGTGTGTGTGTGTGTGTTTGAAAATATTTGTATAAAATCTAAGCAACCACTATTTAGGTCGGCTTGGGGGCTAGAGATGTGAGGGTGTAGGGATGAGCACTATGGGGTTAGCTGGTAGTGTGTGTGTTGGAGGGTAGATATTAGACTGTTATTAAACAATAACTAAACTATATTTTATATTTTTTAATAGGCAAAAAATGAGCTAAAACGGGGGAATATTGCATAGTTTTCTTTAGGATTGGGCATAGAATATTGAAAATTGAATTACCGAATCGAATCAATAGCGACCATCTTTGATGTATATACAGCTGGATTTGATTTATGTTGCCACACATTTACTTTGAATATGATACATGATTGAATAGATGAATTGTCTAAATTTTCAAATATTTCATCAATTCTTTCCTTTATGTCGACTAAATGATCCACTTTCCTCCCTTCTTCTATTTGTAATAGAAAAGAGTAAGAAATTTTAAAACGTTTATTAGAAACAAAGGGAAAATATACTCCTCAACTTTGTGATCTAGGTTGGATATATCTTTCGTTAAAAATGTGTTGCATATATATTCCTTTGTCGTTTAACAATTAATGATGCATACATATCCTTTTTGTCAACAAGATGAATTAACAAAATAATCTAAAACAACTATATATATATATATATATATATATATATATATATATATAGTTGAGAGAGATCTCATCTTTTTCAGTTTGAAGAAAGCAGTGTAATTTAGTTTGTCTATTGACGTAATCTCAATGAAGTGTGTCATCCTTCTTTCTTCAACTCTAATTCCTACAAAAAAAATTCAATTTATTTGTTTTTTTTTTAAAATTAATTTATATGTTATTAATATAATCATTGCAGAATTGATTTGAAAGGAGAAGACAAAGCAAAAAGGAAATTAATTTTAATTTTCGTGTTAAATTACTAGCTTTATGAAAGAATTCTATATACATGTCTTGTCATAACATCTAAAAAATAAACTACGATCTCTAAAAAAATAAAAAGTCCAGGAAGGAATATATACATAATGGCCTAATATATAAATAAGTATATAAACAATGTAACATGAGGTAGCAAATTAAGCATAAATTAATACAATATAAAGGGTGCATGTGTTAAAGCTAAAGTGCAATATATATAATGTATAAAACATTTAAAAATAATTACCTCTTTGATTTATAAATTGAAAATGGACTTGTTGGAGTGTACTTCAGTTTCTTCTTAAATTCTTCTTTGCTCAACTTTTATGAAGGTGAAGAATGAGAGATGGAGAATATAAAATTATATATGATTATATATAGATTTTTCTTTGGGTGATTGCAAGCCTACCTATATTACTAACATGAAATAATGTATCTTTTGAGAAAAGTATCATAGAATATATTAAGCTTTAGTATCATAGAATTAAGTGAATGACATTTACATTTAAGAAAACATATTATTGATAGCACTTTAAGTGTGTCTTGAAGCCACCATTTATTCTTAAATTTGATATCAAGTTTTTTTAAAGGACACTTTTAGGGTGTGTTCGGTACGACACAGTTAGATGTTATTTATTCTGGAAAATGAGAGAGTTTCTTATTCATTTTTTTTATATTCGAAAAAGGCCAAAGGGTTAAAAGTACTCTTCAACTATTGGAAATGAATTAAATATACCCATCGTATGATTTTGGGGTAAAAAATATTCTTACCGTAGTAGTGACTCACTTTTACCCCTCAAAACTAACAACCACTTTCTATATTTATTTATTATTTATACTCAACATTCTACATGACATATTTAAGATTATAAGATTTAGTAACGGAATGAAAGATGTGCAGAATTGTTTCCTAGCGTTAAATATGTGTAAAATTAAATATACACTTATAACTTATAAGTAACACTATTTTATTGATAAGGAGTGTCCATTGAACCACCCTTCACATTTTTAACTCCCTCCGATCTCTCTTAAGAATTTTGGCACCCTGATTGTGTCACGACTCAGATCGGCGTGATTGACACCCACACTAACCCTCCGGTGGAAGAACCATTACTACAACCCAACTAAACAACTTAACCAAAACTAAGACATTTAAAGATACGGAAACAGGTTTAAATGACAATAAAAATGGAGTCCCCATAAACTCCAAGGGTTCAACTAAAACAACGACACATAACTAATACGGAAATTCAACCCCTAGAACCTGAAAGTCATTGTACCAAAACTCTGATAAACTAACAAGTCTAAGAAAAGGGGGTGCAACCCCGAAACCTAAACAAAACACCCTAAACAAATAGTCTGAGTCCGAAAAGAGGGGACTTAAACAAGAAAGATCCATGGCAGCCTGAAAGAATTGGCTTACCCTTGAATCCAGTCACGCTCAAAAGTCACCTAACTAAGGTCTGTCAATAGCTGCCTGAAGATGCCTTGTACTCAACAAAGAACAAGGAAGTGCAGTATCAGTACACAACCACAATGTACTGGTAGGATCACATAGCAATCTCATTAAGTGAAATATATATAAGTAGTCACAACAAAGTAAACATGACATGTACATAATATATATATACACATTGGTTATCATTTTAGAGTAACACATAGTCTTCCAATGTCAATCACCATAAGATATGAACGTAATCATCACAAGTAGATACACAACACAATTCAATGGTCCTCTCACGAAACCCAATTCAATGGTCCTCTCATGGAACCCATACTCAAATTGTTAGTGTACTGTAACATGGTACCCGATCCCAATTAGTGTGCCAGAAGTGACACCCGATCCCATATATGCGTCGAAAAGTGGCACCCGATCCAATATATGCGCCGGGATGTGTAATCCGATCCAAAGTGACACCCATTCCCATCATTATACAACAATCACAAATACAATGTACATTCTCATAATCATACAATCAAGTGTTGATTCATGATATACAATCGTTTATTCATACTCATTTACATTAGGTTTGATCAATAGTGCTACACTTACATACATACATGCATTACAATGAAGCAATTACCCACTTACATCACATAAACATGACATCAAACCATCACCTACCTCGAAACCAAGCTTGAATCCCCCTAAGGCACTTGAATCCTTCCTTTCCAGATTCTTTCCGCTTGTTCAAGGTCTATAAATAATTAATATACGCAAGAATCAACAATCAAAGGTCTAATTATCTGGATTATAACAAACTCAATAACCTAAGACCAAACCCATGATCCTAAGGTGCAACTAGCTAGGGCTTTTTCCCACCATCCAATTCAGTCCAAAAACCCTCCCCCAATAGTAATTAACCAAAAATCTAAGTTCTACGGATCGAAAAATGGATTAGAGGAGTAAAAACCTTACCTTTAGTGCTAGAAGAGGTGGAAAACTGTCAAGAACTCGCCCAGGTTGGTCTCCTAGCTCTCAAGAATGAAAATAGCAGAATAATAACGTTTTTGGGGTTTATTTTTGACTTAAGTCACGACTGGCCCGCCGTAGTGGGACCCAACCCGCCACAGCCGCCCCACCCTGGTGGCTTGCACGGAAACAAAAAGTCTAAATTAGAGTTTCAAACCCCCATTTCACAACACACCTTCAACCCATGACATTCAAAAACTATCTGTTCACGGTAAGATCAGTTTCGAGAGTTCTACTCGCCCGAATTCGATTCCGTAAAGTCATACGGGTTCCTTAATGTCTTGGCTATCTACTCATGCAATCAATTTTATTATTACAGTTCTCATTCATTACCTGATTTCCCTAGACTCACTTGACTCCGATTTCGTCCAATTTTGGACTAAGCTAGGAAATTTCAAGTACTATTCAAAAGTTTTCTGGTCCAAATTCTTTTCCTATTGACTTTTCCATAACGACGGGAACATGTATTGGAAAAGTCAATCAATAAAGGTCATTAAGTAATTTTTAATTTTTTTGTGTTTATTAAGAAAAATAATAACTATACCATATAATTTATCAAATTATTCATTTTTAATAAAATTAGATTTTTTTTTAATTCAATTAATTTGCGCCTTTGAAGTGATGTGGATTAGATTGATTACACAAATTACTCTCGAATAAATTCGACCACAAAACAACCATCAAGCAACAACATTTTTGAAAATTTGCCTACAATATCATCTTCTAAGTTATTATCATAACACTTTTGTATTACATCTTTCTTTGTCTCCAATGGACTAATGCAAGTTTCCTCATCAAGCCCCTCTTTTTACTTCTCCATTGAACTAAGTTCATGAGTCCTTTTATGGTAAGGATCAATGGAGATAAACATAGGCGTATAAGCCTCTACATTTGATTTTTGTAAAATTTGATATCAAGTTTAATTGAAGAAAAACACTTTTAGGGTGTGTTTGATACGACAAGAGATGACATTTTTTCTGAAAAAATAAGTGAGTTTCTTATTTATGAATTGAGCTACCTAGTGCCTTTTGATGGTGGAAAGTGACAAATATAGATACTTGAATAAACTAATTAACATTCAACTAGAAAACCAAATACAAAAGGGGGACATAGAATTAATGAAGAACTCATAATAAGATCATCAACACACATATAAAATACATGGAGGGAGTTGTGAGGAAACACTACAATTGAGATAATTACTTTTTAATAGGACCTGTGAAAGTTAAAATAGTTTGTATAGTTGTGAGTATGAGGAGTATAATGGCTGCCACAGTTGAAGCTCCTACCCAAGGACTACTAAAATAATTGCGCATTAAATTTGCCTTCATTCTATTCCATGGTTTTTCACGATATTCAATTGCTTTTTTGATTTCTTCTTTGTAATAGAAGTTGGAATACGTAGTGACCCCTTTTCCGATTTTGTTGAAGAGGCTAGCAACTTCTTTGTCCTCTCCTATCCAGTTCTCTATGATTCCTTTCTGGCAAAGCAAATTCACATCTTTGTCTGAGTCGATAAGATGATCCATGAAAGTTGCATAATCGCTAAAATATGAAGGATATACATCACATGATTGTTGCTCATAAGCAATGAGATTTCGCAGCAGAGTTTCTGTACCATCTACGACCAGAAAATAAGGGATTGACATCAATCCATTCTCAAACTTTATATCAAATAAACTTGTCATATTTCTAACCTTTGCATAGCTAACTCCAGCTTCAGAAAGCTCTGTTGCATTTGGCATGACCGTAGGACTCGTTAAGTAATCTGTTGAGTTTTTCATGGGATTCCCATGACATGAAAATATGTGTACTACATGAAGTAAATGTTTGATATTTTCTACATTACAATATTCTGTCTCTCCAAAGGATTCAAGGGTCATTTTAGGCCAGTTAACAAAAAAGGTAAAAAACGTATTCACCAGTATTGCCAATGGTAATTCACCATCTTTTTTTGTCATGAGATGAAGTTTGTTGAGTACAAAGAAAGGAAGTTGATTTTCTAGTAACATCAAGTCTCGGAATATGTAACTATGATTAACATTAATAATCTTGTCTTCTCCTTCTTGATATATTCCACAACACTCTCGAATAAACTCAACCACAAAACAACCATCAAACACCAACATTTCGCAAAATTCATGACTATCATTACCAAGCTTTTCTATATCTTCGTAACACTTCAGTACTTTCTCCTTCACTTTCTCCAATTCACTGATGTAACTTTTCACATCAAGTCTCTCATTTCGTTTCAGAAATCGTCGTAGGTATAATAGTTTGTACATTTTCATTAGACCAAGTTGAGTATTCTTCTTATGGTAAGGACCAATAGAGACTATCTTTGGTGTATATGCATCTGGATTTGATTCACGTAGCCACACATTTACTTTAAATATCGTACACGATTTAATAGATGAATTGTCTAAATCCTCAAACATTTCATCAATTCTTTCATTTATGTCGATTGAATGATCCACTTTCCTCCCTTCTTCTATCTGTAACGGAGAAGAGGCAAGTATACCCTTCTTAACTTTGCAGTCTAGATCAAATATATATTTTGTAAAAAAAAGTAATGCATATATACTTTCGTTGTTTTATAAATGATGCATATTTACCCCTTATGTCAATAGAATGAATTAAAAAAAATATAAAACGAATTTTTAATTAAAAAATGTCATGTGACTTTAAAAAATTACGTCACCTTATTCATTACCCCTCCAAACCGACTCAAATAAAAAGAATCCAAAAGGTGTAAAACAACGATTAGTGAATGTGGTAGGACCATGAGGTAGACTTAAAATTATGTGAAAGGAGATAGTCTAAAAAATTCTACAATCTCTTGAAATTCATGCACATATATAGCAAAAGATTATATATTTAATTGCCAAAAGAAAAGTGTGTTAATGAAATAAAAAATTTAATTTATCTAGTTAAGAGAGACCTCATCTTTTTTAGTTTGAGGAAGCAGTGGAATTTGGTCATCTATTGGGGTAATCTCAATGGAGTCTGTCATCCTTCTTTCTTCAACTATAATTCCTACAAAAGAAAGTTGTTTGTTTTTAATTTTTTTTGACCGAAATAAGTCATTATTTAAAGCAATTAAGTAAATTGATACATTTTTTTTTTGAAATTTTACAAAATTAGAATAAACATATTTCTTAATAACGTTTTGACTTTATTTTGTTTAAAAGAATTCAATGACAAAAGGATAAAAATCTGACGGAGTAAATATACATTAAATGTTATTATCAATAACGTTTTATAATTCGTCATTTTAACACGTTTTACAGCTAAAACGTTATTCACAAAAATTTTGGAGGCTAATGCAGAGGCAAATCAAAGGATCATTCATAGACTCAAGGTTGAGATTTGAGAATTCATCCTCTTTTTGTAAACATAGGAAAATTAGAAACAAAAGTGTTGGAGGCACAGGCAAATATAGTTAATATTCTACGGGGTTCACTATAGACTTAATAATTTTTGACAAGAAAAATAGATATATATGTAAAAATCACTAGAATTCTAAGGAAACGTTATCATGATGCCTCAGAGTAACGAATTATAAAACGTTATTGATGTAAAGTTTAATATTTGCTTATTATGAATAAAATATAGCCTAAAACGTTATTGAGAAACACGTTTATTCTAGTTTCGTAAAACTTCAAAAAATAAAAACGTATTAATTGAAATAATAACTTAATTTGGTCAAACATTCGTTCTTTTAAATCCAATTAATTACAAAATTTGATTTGAAAAGAAAAGACAAGCAAAAAGGGAAATTAATTTTAATTTTCTTGTAGCTTTATGAAAAAGAACCCTATATACATGTCTTGTCATAACCTGTAGAAAAAGAAACTAATATATATAAGTACATACATAAAAGGGTGCATGTGTAAAACATTTAAAATAATTACCTTTTTGATTTGTCTATTTATAAATTGAAAATAGACTAGTTGGAGTGTATTTGAGTTTCTTCTTAAATTCTTCCCTGTTCAGCTTCTATGAGGGTGAAGAATGAGAGATGGAGAATAAAAAATTATATATGAGTATTATATATAGATTTTCTTTTGTGTGATTGCAAGTCTGCCTATATTACTAACATCAAATAATATACATTATTGAGAAAAGTATCATGGAATAAATAAAGCTTCAGTATCACAGAATAAATGTATAATACATAAATCATAGAATAAATAAAGCTATCATAAAATAAATTTATAATACATAAATGCGTCCTTTAATTTGGTCTCAACTAATATCTATGTCCTAATTTTGAGTGTGCACAAATAAACACTTAAACTTGTATAGAATTGAACTAACACGTGTAGATTCTCCTTGACATCCTATATGTTTTTTGCCACATAAAACGTGTGTATGTGGCATAAAGTTAGATGTCTATTGAGACCAAGAAAAAAGCATATATGCCTAGAATAAATAAAGCTTAAGTATCATAGAATAAATTATTATTTTTCTATCTTATCGCATAGGATAGGCCAAGAGTCATCCAAAGTTATAGTAAAAAAGGAGTCATTAATGACAACTTTACTTTGGTGTTCCATATATGCTTTATCATATGATAATAACAGAATTTATTCTTCCCCATGTACTTACAATCAACCCAAGATTTTTATATCTCCCAACAAACAATAACATGTTACTTGAGTTCCTTAGACCCTTTTATTAGAGGATATTTTTACAAGTTTAAGTGTCTATTTGTGCACATTCAAAATTGGAGGGCATAGTTATCCGCTGAAGTCAAGTTAAGGGTCATGTTTATGTATTATAACAATTAAATATAGATGTATGAAATAATGGAGGATTTGTTGGGGATATGAGGTATGAATGGGAAATAAGGAAAGTGTCATTTTAAAATAAAACATTAAGTGTAGTGTGATTTTCTTCGTTTGTTGAGTTTGCTAGGGTTTTGTAATTTGCATTGCCGCTATTACACAAATGTTATTCCATTCTATCCTGGGAGGAAGTAACCCGAAACCATGGCAAC
The DNA here is from genome assembly GCF_019186545.1 of Solanum stenotomum. Taxonomy (NCBI): domain Eukaryota; kingdom Viridiplantae; phylum Streptophyta; class Magnoliopsida; order Solanales; family Solanaceae; genus Solanum; species Solanum stenotomum. The sequence continues at coordinate 68,493,510 of NC_064283.1, read as the reverse complement.
AGTGAGGGGGTTATAATTTCTTAAAGACACACAAACAACTTATGGGCTCGGAATAATATTCTACTTCTTCTACAAACTTTTCTACATTCTTCTTTGTAATAGAAATAACTAGAGATAATGACCCCTTGCCCAATTTTATCAAAGATGTTAGCTACTTGATTGACTTCTCCTAGTTGATTGCTTATGATTCCCTTTCGACGAAGCACATTCACATATTTGTCTGAGTCGATAAGATAATCCATGAACACAACAAATTCATTGAAATGTTTACGAAGTACATCATATGTCAGTTGCTTATAGGCTATGAGATTTCTCAGAAGGGTCTCCGTTACATCATCAACTTCAAAACAAGGAATTTGCCTCCGTCCATTATCAAATTTGATATCAAATAAAGTTGTACTAGTTGAAGCCAGTGGCGGATCTAAGATTTTAAGGTTGTGGATGCTCTGAAAGTGGAGGAGTCAGAAATATAAAAAATGACATGTTAAAAGTAAGATTCAAACTCAGGCTCAACAACACTAAAAGAACCTTAAGCACCCATCCAAGAGCCAATGGACTAGACAGATCATTCGTTCACTGGATGCTCTATGTTAATTTTATACAAATACCTCTTAATTTCTCTCTCTCTCTCTCTCTCTATATATATATATATATTCCGAGACGAGGTTAATGGATGCTAGAACACCTGAATGACTCTATGTGGGTTCGCCCCTGGTTGAAGCAGATGTTTCATGTATTTGACATCACCTTCCCAATCAAGATAGGATGCATGGGCCATCATCAATTTCCTTTGTCATATCATGAAGCTTAGTGAGCACAAAAAAAGGAAGTTCGTTTTCTAGTAACAACAAATCTTGACGTGCAATGTTTATCATATAATTCTCTATTAGGCGTCATTCCACTACACTCTCGAATAAACTCAACTACGAAACATCCATCTAGTAAAAGTATTTCTGAAAATTTGCAAACAATATTATTTTTCAAGTTCTCTATAATGAGGAAACACTAACTCAGTCAACAGTTGTGTTACATAGTTACAACAAAGATTACTTCATAAAGTCACCAGTAAAAGCCAGAACAGTCTGTATAACAGTGAGTACAAGAAGTGTTATAGCTGCCACAGTTGAAGCTCCTACCCAAGGACTCAAGAAATAGTTGTGCCTTAAACTAGCCTTCGTTTGACTCCATGGCTTATCACAATGTTGAATCAATTTGCTGCATTCTTTTATGTAATAAAAGCTTGTGATTTCCACCCCATCTGAAAGTTTCTTGAAAATGCTGGCCACTTGTTTGTCATCCCCTATGTCCTTAAGGATGATTTTCTCTTTGCGAAGAAACTTCACATCTCTATGTGAGCCAATAAGTTGAGTCATTATATGTGCGTAGTTTGAAAAAAAAGGATATACATCTACTTTAGAGTAATGTTGCTCATAAGCTATCAAATTTCTCATGAAGGTTTCCATAGTATCCTCGATTGCAAAACAAGGAATTTTCATTAATCCCTTCTCAAACTTGATATCGAATAATGTTGTTTTTGTTATTAATCTGTATATATAAAAATCAGAATTATTGATTTCAATAAACTTTGCAGAAACACGAAGTAACCAAAGTTTAATAAACCAGTAAGAATAGATGAACATAAATTAATTGACAAAACTAAAATCTGTAATAAACGTACCACAATCTGGAAAAACAGAATCATAAAAAGATCAAGCCCACTGAATGCACAATGTCCCCTTAAGGAAATTATTCCCCTCTAGTATCTGAGGTTTGATTTGGAATATGTCCTCCCAGGATAGAATGATCTCAATCACCAGTGTATTGATACCCAAAACGCTGGTGTCAGCGAACCACTCAACAGCAGTAAAGTACACGAAGAAATTTTGTGCAGAAGAAGAAGAAGAAATCAGAAAAATTCGTAAGGAATAAATCTGAAGAATCAATGTATTTATAGGCAAGAGGAACTGGTTCCGAAAGGTTGCAATCCTTTCAGAATCCACA
>NC_064283.1:68481476-68485851 GCF_019186545.1 Solanum stenotomum | reverse complement strand
TGATTTCAATAAACTTTGCAGAAACACGAAGTAACCAAAGTTTAATAAACCAGTAAGAATAGATGAACATAAATTAATTGACAAAACTAAAATCTGTAATAAACGTACCACAATCTGGAAAAAACAGAATCAGAAAAAGATCAAGCCCACTGAATGCACAGTGTCCCCTTAAGGAAATTATTCCCCTCTAGTATCCGAGGTTTGATTTGGAATATGTCCTCCCAGGATAGAATGATCTCAATCACCAGTGTATTGATACCCAAAACGCTGGTGTCAGCGAACCACTCAACAGCAGTAAAGTACACGAAGAAATTTTGTGCAGAAGAAGAAGAAGAAATCAGAAAAATTCGTAAGGAATAAATCTAAAGAATCAATGTATTTATAGGCAAGAGGAACTGGTTCCGAAAGGTTGCAATCCTTTCAGAATCCACACGACCATTCATGAAAGTTGCAATCTTTCAAACGGTCATGGCTGTTTCTGAAAGTTGCAACCTTTCAGAACAGTCACTGCGGGAAATTTAAATAAAACGGGAAAGATTTAAATTAAACGGGTCGCGCATGGATCCGAGTCGGGTCGGGTCAATTAACTAATTAATTGAATCAGTTAATTAACTAATTAAAACGTTGGCCATTTAATTTAATTTAATTAATTAAATAATTAATTAACTAAAATAATTAAAACAAACTTTGTCCAAAAAATAATCTCTCGATCGATCATTTTTCCAAATCCAAATCCAAATCCAAAGCCAAAGCCGAGTGTTTCTATATTTAAACTCTCCTATTTTTCTTTCCACCACCGATGAGGGACAAATGTCTTTTCAATAAAGCATAAGAGGACTTTTCAAGTTCTCAACTTTTCAAGTTCCCAACTTTTTCCAAGTTCCTCTTTCATCTTCCCTCAATTTCCCATTAACTCTTGCTACATACCCAACAGTTTTATCCTCCTTTTCTTGCACATTTCCTATTCTTATGAATCTAACTCCAGCATCGTAAAGCTCTGTTACACTTGGAATATGATAGCAATCCCATAAACCAAGGACTTTGGGAGTTTTTTTTGACTTGGTTAATTGGAAAACGTTGTCACAAAATGTTATCTTGCAACATTCTTTTGGTGTGCTAGCATTTTTGTTTTGTTTATCTTTCATACCATCATGATGATCTGATGGTCGACAACACATGTGTATTACATGAACTAAATGATTGAATCGTTCTGTATTAAAATTGTGAATTTCTGATGGGGGTATGAATTTTGCCTTTGGGAAAGTATCAAGTAAGGTTTTTCTCACCATATACAAGAAGCTCACTTCTTTATGATGCTTTGTCATGTCATGAAGCATGGTAAGTACAAAGAAAGGGAGTTGATTTTCTAGTAACACCATGTCTCGACATATTTGTTTCTTCATCCATTCCAAGTTGATGATGTTGTCGTTGTCTTCTTCTTCTTCTTCTTTTTCCTCAGTTGCATAGTACTCTCGAATAAATTCAACCACAAAACAACCATCAAGCAACAACATTTCTGAAAACTTGTCAACAATATCATTGTCAAGGTTATCATCATAACATTTTAGTGCTTCATCTTTCTTTTTCTCCAATGCACTAATGCAACTTTCAACATCAAGCCCCTCTTTTCGTTGGAGAAATCGTTGTAGGTACAACAATTTGTACTTCTCCATCGAACTAAGTTCATGATTCCTTTTATGGTAAGGACCAATGGAGATCAACATTGGTGTATAAGCATCTGGATTTGATTTTCGTAATCCCATATTTACTCTAAATATGGTCGCGGATTTGATACATGTATTGTCCAAATACTTAAATTTTTCATCAAAGATTTGATTTGCGGATTTCATAGTTTGTAACACTAATTGATCTTGACCATTTGTTTCCTTAATCTCGATCAAATGATCCACTTTCCTCCCCTTGTCTATTTGTAATTAGTGTAAAAGAATTATACATTTTGCTTTTTTAACATACATAATTAGTGGAGTACTAAATAATAACTCAGACAGAGAATAATCAATGTGGAATGCTATTTGTACGCAACTGCTTTTCTCTACTTTTATTAGCTGAGAAGTCTTTAAAAATGAGGAAACTGACTTTCCTTAAGAAGTAGGAAAATCAAGTTACACAACTGACATTCCACCTTGATAGTGTCCTCCCACCTTCCGACACCTCATCTTCACCTCCACCAATCCACACCCCCTACCCCCATCTTCACCTCTCATAAGTCATAGTATATATATACACATATTTTCAAGATAATATTTTTTTTCCCGCAAATCAAATACAAGAAAATAAGTAATAAGCCTACATATTTTCCGTCATACCGAACACACCCTTAGCATAAACAACAAATACAAATAATATATTCAAGTTCCTTAACATACACACAAATTGTTAGCATAGAAAGAGATACCTCATCTTTTGTAGCTTCTCTTAGAGAAAGTTGATCTATTGGCACAATCTCACTATGATGAGCCACAACCTTCTTGAGACTGTAATTCCAATTATTAAAAAAAAGAAGAAGATAAAAATGGTTAGTAATGAACTCCACAACAAATTATTAAAATTCCTAAGTTTTTTTTTCTAAGAAAGGCAGAAATTTACCTCTTTTAATTTGGCTGATTATCGCTTTAATTCCTTATTAATTTGTTCCTCTTGCTTGTCTTGAAGGATGAGTGTTACAACTTATATATAAAAGAGGAATGATACTACTAATTATACTTGCTATAATTAATTAATTAGCACACATTTTCAAAAGTATTACTAGTAATTTATTATTATGGTAAAAGTAAAATAAAAAAGTAATCAAGAAAAAGAGAGCTAAGCCAGCTACAATATTCATAATTCATGTGTATGAGTCAGTGATTGTCACTTTTGAGCAATTGCTCTTAAATTAAGATACAATTTTAATCATAGAAAATATTATCATAGAAAAAAAAAACATTGGTTATAAGGTTTATAATAATACATAAAAAGGGAAACGTGCGTTGTGAAACTTGTGCGATGCATGTGCACAACATACTATATAATTTGTTTGGGGCACTATTTCATTTTATATATAGTTTTTGGGTGCCTTGGTCCTGGGTGTCTCAGTTCTGTTAAAAAAATTGATTATTAGACGGAATATATTAATTCAAGCAGGACATATTATTCGAAGGTTAATTTCTCATATGATACTCATTCAATCAATAGTTCCTTATAATTTTAGAAAGTCCTTTTTTTTAAAAAAAAATTTCAACAAAGAAAGTAATTTTATAAGATATTAATTATGGGCCTTTTTGGTTTGATTTAGCTGTTTTTTTCTGGCGTTATTGCTCTTGGAAGTGTCCATAGAGTTAATTTTATTTACACATTGTGGACATGTTGCTCATATTGCAAACACAACTGCAGCCAATTTAACATATGACTCTCATGTCACGGTAACAAAAAAGACTTTTACTTTTCGCGCATTACTAAAGAGTGCGAAAGTCTTTACTTAATTTTCATTAGATCCAATATCATTATAGATTTTAGTGACATTTACAAAGAGTGTTAAAGTGTAATTGTCGCTAGTAATTGCCGGTAAAGTTAAAGTTTGATAAATTGAGAATTTCAAGGTCGATCCTAACTCCGTTTTTGATGAAATTTCATATTTGAACTTATCTAAGCATGGGTAAGATGTTTTTCAAGAGATATTTCATTTTCGAGTCGGGGTTTCGGATCCGAATATTTTGGGCTTCTTTAAGAACGTAGATTTTCCTTCAAATTGAGTTTGTGAATTGATTTCAACTCCGTTTTCAAATTGGTTTTCACCATTAGCTTCCAAATACTTTAAGGATCATTTTACATAAAAAATTTCCAGATTTGGGTATCGTTTTCCGGTATGAGACTTTTGGACCGTTTTGCCCTTTTTCCCTAAATTTCTTGATTTTGGTGTCATTGGACTCGAATTGTGATTGTGAATACTTGTTTGAATAGATTATCGTGATCCGGATTATACTCGGAAAGGAAAGGCTCAAGTCAAGTAACTTTTGGAGTTCGTTTTAAGGCAAGTGGCTTCAAAACTTTGTAAAACTCTTAGACTGCGCATGACTACTTTCCTAATTGTGTTGGGGAGTAATGGGGATTGAGGATGAGTTTTATTTGTTAATTGAAATTGTTGTAAATGAAAGATGGGGAATAAAACGAGCTAAATGTGTTATATGTGACTTGAATTTGTTGAATAAGTCATGTGATAGCTGATATTGAGGGGATAGAAGAGCATGAGTAGGCTATGATTGATACATACATTGATGTTGAGACAGATGATGTGTAATACTATGATGTGGTCGTGATATGGTTGTCGATTGAGACAGATGATGTGTAATACTATGATGTGATCGTGATATGGTTG
>NC_064283.1:68477857-68481177 GCF_019186545.1 Solanum stenotomum | reverse complement strand
GGATTGTATCGGTTTACCCTTCTTATGTGGAATTTGATCTACTTGCTCTTATTTGTTGATCTGAGGTTGATGAGGATATATTGTTGGTTCTGGCTGTTGAATATGATCTGTTTAGTATAGGTTGGTTGGTTTGCTGCTAGATTGAAGTTTCGGTGGTTCGGTTGGGATTGAAAGGAGTTGTTTGTAGCTGCTAGTTTTGCTTAGTTTAGAGTTACTTGCGAGTACCTGTGGTTTTCGGTATTCACCCTTGCTTTTACACAATTGTGTAGGTTGACAGCTCTCTCAGATTCGGCTTAGTATTTTCTTTAGCATATTGAGCTTCGGGACTTACTCGAGAGGTATCGGTTCATTCCAGACGTGCCCTTGAGTTATCTTTACTTTCAGTTTTGTTCTATTCGAGAACTATACTCTGAGACTTGTATATTTTTATTCGAATTCTGTAGTTAGAGGTTTGTACATGTGACAACCAAATTATGGGTAGTGTTGAGTCTTAATTAAAGTCTTCCGCTTATTTATTATCTTTTATTCTCGTATTTCTACTTCTCTATCGTTGTGGTTGGGTTAGACTGACGTGTCCGGTGGGAAATGGACACGTGCCATCACATCCGGATTTGGGGTGTGACAGTCCATAGAGTTAATTTTATTTGCACATTGTGGACATGTTGCCCATATTGCAAACACAATTGCAGCCAATTTAACATATGACTCTCATGTCACGGTAACAAAAAAGACTTTTACTTTTCGCGCATTACTAAAGAGTGCGAAAGTCTTTACTTAATTTTCATTAGATCCAATATCATTATAGATTTTAGTGACATGTACAAAGAGTGTTAAAGTGTAATTGTCGCTAGTAATTGCCTCTAATTAAAATAATATATTTAGCAAAAATGAAGCTATTACCAATAATTAACTTTCACATGCAATATAGAAGTCAGGTGGACAATATAATAGCGTAAGTATGTGTTGAAGCAACCCTTTCTTGAATTAATGACAAATTAAACATAAAATAAAATGAGAGAGTAGAAATGATAACTCATAAGCTCATCAACATTACAATTGAGACAATTACTTATTACCTTTAAAGGCGCTTATGATAGCTAGAATAGTTTGTATAGCTGTGAGTATGAGGAGTATGACGGCTGTCATAGTTGAAGCTCCTACCCAAGGACTACTAAAATAATTATGCTTCAAACTTGCCATCTTTCTGTTCCATGGTTTTTCATCACAATGTTTAGCTGCTTCTAAGAATACTNATAGTTGAAGCTCCTACCCAAGGACTACTAAAATAATTATGCTTCAAACTTGCCATCTTTTTGTTCCATGGTTTTTCATCACAATGTTTAGCTGCTTCTAAGAATACTTTTCTGTAATAGAAGTTGGAATATGTAGTGACCCCATTTCCGATTTTGTTGAAGAGGCTAGCCACTTCTTTGTCCTCTCCTATCCAGTTTGCTATGATTTTTTTACGGCGAAGCAAACTCACATCTTTATCTGAGTCGATAAGATGATCCATAAAAATTGCATAATCACTGAAATATAAATATTGTAAATCAGTTGATTGTTGCTCATAAGCAATGAAATTTCCCAGGAGGGTTTCAGTACTATCTACCACATCAATAGAAGGTATTGTCATCAATCCATTCTCAAACTTTTTTATATCAAATAAACTTGTCGTCTGATTGACCTTTGCAAATCTAACTCCAGCTTCGGAAAGCTCTGTTGCATTTGGCATGACCTTATTCCACTTGGTCTCATTGTCGATTGCCCATTTCTCATCGGAATTCCTCGGACATGAAACAACGTGTACTACTTCAAGTAAATGTTTCATATCACATTTTTCATTATCAAATATCAAACCGTCTGCTGACATATATCCCAAGTTAACAACATGCCTAAACAAAGTGATCGCCAGTTTTTCCAATGGTAATTCATCAGTTTTCGCTGTCATTAAATGAAGGATTTTGTGTATAAAGAAAGGAAGTTGGTTTTCTAGTAACAACAAGTCTCGGAGTAGTTGATTATATTTGTAATCAACAAAATCGATAATTTTGTTTTCTTCTTCTGGATATATTTCAGAACACTCTCGAATAAACTCAACCACAAAACAACCATCAAGCAATAACATTTTGCAAAATTCATCAGTATCAACGTTTTCTATATTGTCGTAACGCCTTAGTACTACCTCCTTTATTTCCTCCAATATACCGATCCAAGATTTCACGTCAACCCCCTCTCTTCGTTTCAGAAACCGTCGTAGGTACAATAATTTGTACTTTTCCATTGGACCAAGTTGAGGATTTTTCTTATGATAAGGACCAATAGACACTATCTTTGGTGTATAAGCATCTGGATTTGATTCACGTAGTCGCACGTTTACTTTGAATATGGTACGAAATTTAAGAGATGATTTGTCCAAATCCTCAAACATTTTATCAAAGATTTGATTTATACATTTCTTTGTTTGCGACCCTGATGGATCTTCATCATTTATTTCCTTGATCTGCGCTTAAAAATATATACCTCATCGTTTAACAAATTATCTATATTTACCTTTTTCGTTAACAAGATGAATTAAAAAAAAAACAACTTAAAACTGCTTTTTTTAATTTTAAAAATGCTAACAAGACTTTTAAAACTTATTTCACCCGACCTATTTTCTTTACCCCTCCAGACCCGACTCAAATTCAAAAAAAAAATCCATAAGGTGTAAAACCATAGTAAGTGAATATGTTAGGATCATGAGGTAGACCTAAAATTACATGAAAGGAAATAGTCTAAAAGATTCTATATTTAATTGCCAAATGAAATAAAAAACTAAATTTATATAGTACTGAGAGAGAGAGAGATACCTCATCTTTTTCAGTTTGAAGAAGCAGTGGAGTTTGGTCATCTATTGAGGTAATCTCAATGGAGTGTTCCATCCCTCTTTCTTCAATTCTAATTCCTACAAAAAACACATTCTTTTTAATTTATATAAAAACTACGAAAATGTCGATAGAATTTCTTCTAACAAAAATTTTCATGTCAAATACGTGAAAATCAAGCGATTAAAACCTTTATTGTCTAAAAAATGTTTAATAGGAACATTTATACATAATCCAAGTATTCAGTAGGTATAATCTTTAGTATAAGTACTTAAATGAAAAACATCAAACAAATTTAAAGGGCATTTTCTTGTTGCCCTTACTAGTAGTCATAGGACTATATATTCTTTTAGTTTCTTGTTCTTCGATTTTTATTGCTATTTATGATTTCATATAGTTTAATTATAATATGATTTTACTGTAATACTATTGTGCTATACTATTGAAAATATATCA